>NC_141549.1:28877500-29100000 GCF_021556685.1 Rattus norvegicus
AAGTTTAATGGTGGATCTTAGTACCCGGATATTCTCATTGGCATATGATCCTGTTATAATGGCTCAAAATATAAAAGAATATTAGACATCTTGGAATTTCTCATGAATACTCTCCCTGGGGTCCTATTTTATTTTGGCTTTCAGGTGGTCACACAAACTAGCTTGGACTCTTACTTATCCTGAAAATGTACTGTTGTTTTTAAGGCAATAGACAAATTAATCCACTGGATAAATTACCTTGATGATCTCAAATAATTTTTCATTTCCAGTGTATTTTCATATAAAAAATTAACATATATTTATTAACTGTCATAGGTATCAGATATTAAAAAAAAGAATATATAGATTATCTTCCTTGCTCTTCTGTTAATAAAAAATGAGAATATTTTTTAAATATTTTAAGGTGAGGTATTTGATTACAAAATTAAAGTAAATGTACCATAAGGAATAATAATAATAATAATAATTAATATAATTAATTAATAATAATTAATAATTGATGCCAATGACTGATGATGAGTTAATCATCAGTTACATTCCTGTTGTTCTCACCATGGGGAAGATTCTAAAAATCTTATCAAGAATAGTCATTACTCTCATTTTTAGAGTAAGCCCCAAGTCACATGTTGAACAGAACAACTAGGAAATGGAGGTACATAACTACTGTCTCGTCTGAAACTTGGGACTTATTTTAATGATTAAATAGCTCCAAATAAAAGAATATCTTTCTAAGGGATAAAGGGAGACAAACAGAAACTGGTTCCCTCACACCTACCTTGATATTTGAAAAAGTCTGAACAATCTCTCAGATTCATACATATATATACATATATATGTATATATATATTATATATGTATATGTATAAATACATATATGTGTTTGTGCATATGCATATATGCTTGTAGCATTATAATCTATAATCTTTCATTTATAATTATCATATGTAAGGTTATCTAGGGAAAGGCCTTTTGTTATGCAGCTATTGCCTTATAACTTTTGCAATTATTCACGAACTACTCTTTCTCCTATTAACTTCTAAGCTGTTGATTCTTGCTGTTAGATATCTTACAAGATTTAACCCAAGGTTTGATGCTAACTAAATCAATAAATGTCTATCCTTCACAGGCTAGACTAGAAATAGATACTATATCCTTCACCTTCCCAAGAGTCTGTAGTCTTCTTGTGGCATTGTGAGACACTTGCTTACCACTCTACTTCTAAATCCTGGATTTATAGGAAGGGCATTCCACTATTCATTTTCCACTGAAGATTATTTCTCATAGTCCAGACTTATATATGAATCTACATCTATTTCCATAGTGAGAATGATAGCAGTTTCCACATTACAAGTACATTTCCATGAAGTGGCAGAGAAATAGGAAAGAGTTGGGATAGAAAGAAGCCTGCATCAATAGTCCAGTACCATGTAATAATAAATGATATCAGATTGTTCGTAGTCAGCCTGGATGGAGAAGCAAAAGTTTGAGAGAGAAATTTGCAAGTCTGATTTAATCTGTCTCCTTTTGTCATATTGTATCTCAATGGATATTATAATTATAGCACCATGAGGAATATGAGTCAACCGTCAGAGTAAACTTATGTTGGGAGTGACATTTGCTGCTCTTTCAGACTCAGTAGCAAAGGAAAAGGCAGGAAAGATAGACTTTGTGTGTTCATGACCCGCACCAGGGACTCTAATTCTTTTCCTCAACCACATTATTTATTTCCACTATCATTAATCATGAAGCTTGGTTTTGGGTCCTGGGAGTGTTCCTTGCTTCTCACAGAATAGACACAGTGGAGAAGCCGAGAGCTTGCCAACATCTGTCCTGAGTTCCAGAGCAATAAAATATGGCTAGATTTCTAAGTCATTCTTTTTAACTTTATATTTTGATATCATCTTGAATAACTTGGATAAATGCCGTATTTCCATTTTTCTGTAATAAATAGAAAGCTGAATAAGTCCTATTCATTATCATAAAATAAGGTTGCCATTAGCCTGACTCTACTATGTGATTAATCACCACCCTAAGGAACTGCTCGAGATAAATTGTTATAAATTTCTGCTGTGCCTGGTGATGCATGCCTATAATTCCTGCACTCAAGACAGAAGGATTACTGAATGTTCAAGGTCAGCTGCTCTAAGTGAGTTCCATATTGGCAAGAGTTACATGGAAAGATCTGTACCTAAAAGGTCAGTGGTGACTGTTGAGATGACTCAGTGGTTCTAGTGCTTGCTCCACAACTGTGAAAATAAGAGGTGTGATCTCTAGAACCCACAAAAAAAGATGGTTGGGCATCATGGCTTGCCTGTAGTTCCAGCACTCTAGAAAACAGAGACGGGGTTGGCAAAATAAGGTGGCCAGCCAGAATGGCTGCATCTGTGAACACTGGGTTCAATTGAAAGCCCTGCCTCAGTGAGTAAAATGAAAGTGACAGAGAAAGACACTAGTCATTAATCTCAGGCTTCCGCATGTATACACATGCACATACACAAATGTGAATACATACATTCTCATCATGCACAAACACACATAGAAGAAACTTTTAAATGAGGACATAAGTAATTATACAACTCAAGTTACTACTTTTACTAATAAACCTCTAACATTTTGCTGTCTTAACAGTGACATGACAGCATTTTGCTGTTCAGTTATTCTGGATTTCATTCTTGACTTTACTAATAGTTTTAATAATAAATAAGTAAAAACAGCGCCCTGAGCAGACCTTGGAGGCTTGCTCCACACCCAGTCCCACACCACTCAGAGAAAGGTGACTCCCAGGTGCTCTAATGTGCCTGGGATCACAGGTGAGGAGGCCACAACTGCCCCAACACCGAAGTAACAAATCCAGGCGCACAGGAACCCCTGCCTGGCCAGTGGCAGTGGTTCCTTCCATTTTGAAGATGGAACCAGAGAAGACCCGGGGCAATGGTTGTGTGCCCATGCCTAAAGGGGGTCTGACTCCCTGGTGCTTTGAAATGCCCAGGATCACAGGATAACAGGATCACAGAGGAAGCTCGACTTCCAGGAGATTGGATACAATCAGGACCACTGGAGCTCTGACACACTCAAGAACACAACTGAGACTATAACATCTTTCCCAATACCCTGGGTAGCTGGGATCCCCCACAGAAACCAGGGAAACACAGTCCCATGCCCATCCAAAGGAAAGGGATCCTTCCAGCTTGTAGCTGTACCCAGAGCAAACCCAGGGCTCTGGCTCCCCACGCATTCCTGCAACACCCTGAGATAGTTTGACTTCCCTGACACACCCAGGATCTCAGGACCACAGGATCCCAGAATCACAGGATCACAGAGATAGCTGAACGCTAAGGCATTCTGTCACAAGCAGGATCACACGAGGGGCAGTCTCCAGTGAAAGACAGCAAGGGCAGGTAGCACTAGAGATAACCAGATGGCTAGAGGCAAGCACAAGAACATAAGCAACAGATACCAAGGCTACTTGGCATTATCAGAACCCAATTCTCGCAGTACAGCAAGTCCTGGACACCCCATCACACCAGAAAAACAAGATTTTGATTTAAAATCACATCTCATGATGATGATAGAGGACTTTAAGAAGGACATAAATAACTCCCTTAAAGAAACACAGGACAACACAGGTAAACAGGTAGAGGCCCTTAAAGAGGAAACACAAAAACCCCTTAAACAATTACAGTAAAACACAATCAAACTGGTGAAGGAATTGAACAAAACCATCCAGGATCTAAAAATGGAAATGTAAACAATAAAAAAAATCACAAAGGGAAACAACCCTGGAGACAGAAAACCTAGGAAAGAGATCAGGAGTCATAGATGCAAGCATCACCAACAGAATACAAGAGCTAGAAGAGAGAATCTCAGGTGATGATTACACCACAGAAAACATTGACATAAGAATTTAAAAATGCGCCATGGGAGAGAGACCACACCACCTGATCAGGTGGGCACTCCTGAGGCTGCAGAGCGGAGGCTGCAAGAAACCTGCCTGGTGAACTCAGGACACACAGAGGCAAAATTCCTCTAGGACCGGGCACTTCCTGTGTTTACCGGAAGTCCCACACCCGCGGATCCCCCTGAAGTCCTCTTATTGTTGAGGATAGCTTTAGCTATCCTGGGTTTTTTGTTATTCCAGATGAATTTGCAAATGTGCAAATTGTTCTGTCTAACTCTTTGAAGAATTGGATTGGTATTTTGATGGGGATTGCATTGAACCTGTAGATTGCTTTTGGTAAAATGGCCATTTTTACTATATTAATCCTGCCAATCCATGAGCATGGGAGATCTTTCCATCTTCTGAGGTCTTCTTCAATTTCTTTCCTCAGTGTCTTGAAGTTCTTATTGTACAGATCTTTTACTTGCTTGGTTAAAGTCACACCGAGTTACTTTATATTATTTGGGTCTATTATGAAGGGTGTCGTTTCCCTAATTTCTTTCTCAGCTTGTTTCTCTTTTGTATAGAGGAAGGCAACTGATTTATTTGAGTTAATTTTATACCCAGCCACTTTGCTGAAGTTGTTTATCAGCTTTAGTAGTTCTCTGGTGGAACTTTTGGGATCACTTAAATATACTATCATGTCGTCTGCAAATAGTGATATTTTGACCTCTTCTTTTCCGATCTGTATCCCCTTGATCTCCTTTTGTTGTCTGATTGCTCTGGCTAGAACTTCAAGAACTATATTGAATAAGTAGGGAGAGAGTGGGCAGCCTTGTCTAGTCCCTGATTTTAGTGGGATTGCTTCAAGTTTCTCTCCATTTAGTTTAATGTTAGCAACTGGTTTGCTGTATATGGCTTTTACTATGTTTAGGTATGGGCCTTGAATACCTATTCTTTCCAGGACTTTTATCATGAAGGGGTGTTGAATTTTGTCAAATGCTTTCTCAGCATCTAATGAAATGATCATGTGGTTCTGTTCTTTCAGTTTGTTTATATGATGGATCACGTTGATGGTTTTCCTTATATTAAACCATCCCTGCATGCCTGGGATGAAGCCTACTTGATCATGGTGGATGATTGTTTTGATGTGCTCTTGAATTCGGTTTGCCAGAATTTTATTGAGTATTTTTGCGTCGATATTCATAAGGGAAATTGGTCTGAAGTTCTCTTTCTTTGTTGGGTCTTTGTGTGGTTTAGGTATAAGAGTAATTGTGGCTTCATAGAAGGAATTCGGTAGGGCTCCATCTGTTTCAATTTTGTGGAATAGTTTGGATAATATTGGTATAAGGTCTTCTATGAAGGTTTGATAGAATTCTGCACTAAACCCGTCTGGACCTGGGCTCTTTTTGGTTGGGAGACCTTTAATGACTGCTTCTATTTCCTTAGGAGTTATGGGGTTGTTTAACTGGTTTATCTGTTCCTGATTTAACTTCGATACCTGGTATCTGTCTAGGAAATTGTCCATTTCCTGAAGATTTTCAAGTTTTGTTGAATATAGCTTTTTATAATAAGATCTGATGATTTTTTGAATTTCCTCTGAATCTGTAGTTATGTCTCCCTTTTCATTTCTGATTTTGTTAATTTGGACGCACTCTCTGTGTCCTCTCGTTAGTCTGGCTAAGGGTTTATCTATCTTGTTGATTTTCTCAAAGAACCAACTTTTGGTTCTGTTGATTCTTTCTATGGTCCTTTTTGTTTCTACTTGGTTGATTTCAGCTCTGACTTTGATTATTTCCTGCCTTCTACTCCTCCTGGGTGTATTTGCTTCTTTTTGTTCTAGAGCTTTTAGGTGTGCTGTCAAGCTGCTGACATATGCTCTTTCCTGTTTCTTTCTGCAGGCACTCAGCGCTATGAGTTTTCCTCTTAGCACAGCTTTCATTGTGTCCCATAAGTTTGGGTATGTTGTACCTTCATTTTCATTAAATTCTAAATAGTTTTTAATTTCTTTCTTTATTTCTTCCTTGACCAGGTTATCATTGAGTAGAGCATTGTTCAATTTCCACGTATATGTGGGCATTCTTCCCTTATTGTTATTGAAGACCAGTTTTAGGCCGTGGTGGTCCGATAGCACGCATGGGATTATTTCTATCTTTCTGTACCTGTTGAGGCCCGTTTTTTGACCAATTATATGGTCAATTTTGGAGAAAGTACCATGAGGACCTGAGAAGAAGGTATATCCTTTTGCTTTAGGATAGAATGTTCTATAAATATCCGTTAAGTCCATTTGGCTCATGACTTCTCTTAGTCTGTCTACATCTCTTGTTTAATTTCTGTTTCCATGATCTGTCCATTGATGAGAGTGGGGTGTTGAAATCTCCCACTATTATTGTGTGAGGTGCAATGTGTGTTTTGAGCTTTAGTAAGGTTTCTTTTACATATGTAGGTGCCCTTGTATTTGGGGCATAGATATTTAGGATTGAGACTTCATCTTGGTGGATTTTTCCTTTGATGAATATGAAGTGTCCTTCCTTATCTTTTTTGATGACTTTTAGTTGAAAATTGATTTTATTTGATATTAGAATGGCTACTCCAGCTTTCTTCTTCTGACCATTTGCTTGGAAAATTGTTTTCCAGCCTTTCACTCTGAGGTAATGTCTGTCTTTGTCTCTGAGGTGTGTTTCCTGTAGGCAGCAGAATGCAGGGTCCTCATTGCGTATCCAGTTTGTTAATCTATGTCTTTTTATTGGGGAGTTGAGGCCATTGATATTGAGAGATATTAAGGAATAGTGATTATTGCTTCCCGTTATATTCATATTTGGAAGTGAGGTTATGATTGTGTGCTTTCATTCTCTTTGTTTTGTTGCCAAGATGATTAGTTTCTTGCTTCTAGGGTATAGCTTGCCTCCTTATGTTGGGCTTTACCCTTTATTATCCTTTGTAGTGCTGGATTTGTAGAAAGATATTGTGTAAATTTGGTTTTGTCATGGAATATCTTGGTTTCTCCATCTATGTTAATTGAGAGTTTTGCAGGATACAGTAACCTGGGCTGGCATTTGTGTTCTCTTAGGGTCTGTATGACATCTGTCCAGGATCTTCTGGCCTTCATAGTTTCTGGCGAAAAGTCTGGTGTGATTCTGATAGGTCTCCCTTTATATGTTACTTGACCTTTTTCCCTTACTGCTTTTAATATTCTTTCTTTATTTTGTGCGTTTGGTGTTTTGACAATTATGTGACTGGAGGTGTTTCTTTTCTGGTCCAATCTATTTGGAGTTCTGTAGGCTTCTTGTATGCCTATGGGTATCTCTTTTTTTAGGTTAGGGAAGTTTTCTTCTATGATTTTGTTGAAGATATTTACTGGTCCTTTGAGCTGGGAGTCTTCACTCTCTTCTATACCTATTATCCTTAGGTTTGATCTTCTCATTGAGTCCTGGATTTCCTGTATGTTTTGGACCAGTAGCTTTTTCCGCTTTACATTATCTTTGACAGTTGAGTCAATGATTTCTATGAAATCTTCTGCTCCCGAGATTCTCTCTTCCATCTCTTGAATTCTGTTGGTGAAGCTTGTATCTACAGCTCCTTGTCTTTTCTTTTGATTTTCTATGTCCAGGGTTGTTTCCATGTGTTCTTTCTTGATTGCTTCTATTTCCATTTTTAATTCCTTCAACTGTTTGATTGTGTTTTCCTGGAATTCTTTCAGGGATTTTTGCGATTCCTCTCTCTAGGCTTCTACTTGTTCTCTAAGGGAGTTCTTTATGTCTTTCTTGAAGTCCTCCAGCATCATGATCAAATATGATTTTGAAACTAGATCTTGCTTTTCTGGTGTGTTTGGATATTCCGTGTTTGCTTTGGTGGGAGAATTGGGCTCCGATGATGCCATGTAGTCTTGGTTTCTGTTGCTTGGGTTCCTGTGCTTGCCTCTCGCCATCAGATTATCTCTAGTGTTACTTTGTTCTGCTATTTCTGACTGTGGCTAGACTGTCCTATAACCTGTGTGTCAGGAGTGCTGTAGACCTGTTTTCCTGTTTTCTTTCAGCCAGTTATGGGGACAGAGTGTTCTGCTTTCGGGCGTGTAGTTTTTCCTCTCTACAGGTCTTCAGCTGTTCCTGTGGGCCTGTGTCTTGAGTTCACCAGGCAGGTTTCTTGCAGGGGAAAAATTGGTCGTACCTGTGGTTCCAAGGCTCAAGTTTGCTCGTGGGGTACTGCCTAAGTCCTCTCTGCTGTGGCAGCAACCGGGAAAATCTGTGCCGCTCCTTCCGGGAGCCTCCG
This sequence comes from Rattus norvegicus, assembly GCF_021556685.1. Lineage (NCBI taxonomy): Eukaryota > Metazoa > Chordata > Mammalia > Rodentia > Muridae > Rattus > Rattus norvegicus. The sequence continues at coordinate 28,885,647 of NC_141549.1, forward strand.
TGCACCAGGGTTTTAGATGACGTTTGGTGTTTTCCTCTGGCGCCTGGATGTGCACAGAGTGCAGTCTCTTCTGGTTTCCCAGGCGTGTCCGCCTCTCTGAAGGTTCAGCTCTCCCTCCCATGGGATTTGGGTGAAGAGAACTGTTTATCCGGTCTGTTTCCTTCAGGTTCCGGCAGTGTCTCAGGCGCAGGGGTCCTGCCGCTCCCGGGCCCTCCCCTACGGGAACCCAGAGGCCTTATACAGTTGCCTCTTGGGCCAGGGATGTGGGCAGGGGTGGGCAGTGTTGGTGGTCTCCTCCGCTCTGCAGCCTCAGGAGTGCCCACCTGATCAGGCGGTGAGGTCTCTCTCCCACGGGGTTTGGGAGCAGAGAGCTGCTGCGGTCCGGGATCCGCCGGTGTGGGACTTCCGATAAACACAGGAAGTGCCCGGCCTTAGAGGAATTTTGCCTCTGTGTGTCCTGAGTTCACCAGGCAGGTTTCTTGCAGGGGAAAAGTTGGTCCTACCTGCAGTTCCAAGGCTCAAGTTTGCTCGTGGGGTACTGCCTAAGTCCTCTCCGCTTGGCAGCAACCGGGAAGATCTGCGCCGCTCTTTCTGGGAGCCTCCGTGCACCAGGGTTCCAGATGGCGTTTGGTGTTTTCCTCTGGCGCCTGGATGTGCACAGAGTGCAGTCTCTTCTGGTTTCCCAGGCGTGTCCGCCTCTCTGAAGGTTCAGCTCTCCCTCCCTTGGGATTTGGGTGCAGAGAACTGTTTATCCGGTCTGTTTCCTTCAGGTTCCGGCAGTGTCTCAGGCGCAGGGGTCCTGCCGCTCCCGGGCCCTCCCCTACGGGAACCCAGAGGCCTTATACAGTTGCCTCTTGGGCCAGGGATGTGGGCAGGGGTGGGCAGTGTTGGTGGTCTCCTCTGCTCTGCAGCCTCAGGAGTGCCCACCTGATCAGGCAGTGAGGTCTCTCTCCCACGGGGTTTGGGAGCAGAGAGCTGCTGCGGTCCGGGATCCGCCGGTATAGATTAAGTTATTTAACTAGGATTTTTTACTTTACATGCCCCTTCCCATACTGTATCTGGTTTTAATCATATGCACTTCCAATTATGCACAATCATAACCTAAAGAGGGTTCTCCCTAAAACTTCACTTTGAGGACGGTTTGTCTTACTGAGCATGCACCAAAACCTAGCTTTGCCTGAGTTAGTCTCCCTACTTTCATATTCAGCATAACTAGGGTTTGACTGAACTCTTTCTCAGTTTGATAGTTGTTTGAATGAGGAGAAACCATGAGCATTGCTTAGAGAGGGGTGTTCATGCAGCTCAGTGCAGATGGTAGTCTTGGGTTGCTAACAAGTTTCTCAGAGACATGTTCATATTGGGGTGTGTGTATGTTCAGTACATTCAGGTGAAGAAGGTCTCAGGCTTTGAAGTGCACAGCCCAAACTAAGTTCAGTCCCGAGTCACTGAGTAAGTCCTTATGCTTGCCTGCAACGAAATGTATAATGTATATCACGGTGCTTGAGGCTGTACTTTTTCATTTGGAGTCCTTCTATTCCTTTTATTCTTGATACATTTCATTAATAGGTATGGCGATGTAAATGAAGTGATGTTTGAAAAGCTAAAATATTTACAAATAACTGGCTTAAGCAGAAACAAATGTTTCTAATGTAACAAATGTAACTAATGAAAATATCCTTTCCCTCATAAAAGACAGCAAACTACTTCTTTATATAATTGGATAGAATCAAATCACCCTCCAGTGCTCATCTGAAAAGCTCCTCCTGCTCATACAAATCCTTAAGAAGTGAGACTCTACCGTCCAATGAGAAGGGCAAGATAGGACTTTTGATGATGACACAGAGGTAGGTTCGTACCCCACCCTGAGATAGGCAGAATTTTCACAAGTCATTGGAAGTGTCTTCTGGTAGAAATATGATCACATATCATATTTTTTTCTGATAGAACATTCTAGACACTGGTGGATTATCATAGTTGACTAGTGAGAGAAAACTTAAGGTCTCTCTAATGCAGTGGTTCTCAACCTTCGTATGCTGCAACCCTTTAATACAGTTCTTCATTTTGTAGGGACCCCCAACCATAAGATTATTTCTTTGCTACATCACAGATGCAATTTGCCTACAGTAATGAATTATATGATATTCACAATATTTGATATTGAACATCAGGGGGGTAGCAACCCACAGGTTGAGAGGCACTGCTCTAAAAGGGAGTTTAAAATGAGAGCTGTGGGAGAACTGGAGGAAGGGTAATGCTCCCAATAGTCTAGTTCCCAGGGAGAGATGGTATTAGCAAAGCTGTGCATGACTGAATGTACCTCGGGATTCAAATGTGGCCTGAAAACAATCTTCTCTGTTAGATATGAGCCAAGCCAAACTAACTTGGGGCTCTTGGCGATGATTTGGATGAGTAGAATTATGACAGCCACCACAAAGAAAACTCCATGGAACCATGTGGTCTCGTTTCTCACAAGAGACAGATGGTGCAACGGGAGCAGAAACAAAGGTATCCTAAAAACAGTTCCCAAAAACTACACCTAGCACTCACCCATTCAAGACAGCTGGGTGGATTGTCTACACAGACCTGGAGGACACTGCATAATCAGGAAACTGAAAAAAGGAAGTATACAGTGTGGTGGGTTGGTCTGATGCTGCTCATATTCTAATGCTAAATACTGGCTCTCAAGATGTGGTTGTGCCCAACTAGCAGGTCATCGTGTACATCAAGTGATGGGAAGCAAACCTTGCTCCCCAATTTAATGAATCAATAAAAGGCTAGAGCATGTGATTGGGCAGTAAAGGGGGAAAGGTGGGGCTTAAGGATTGAGTGAGTGGGTTGCAGGTAGAGGGAGAATAAGAAGGACATGGAAAGTGGAGGAGGCTGCTGTGACAGGAGATGGACCGTGGGCACATGACCAGCAAGTAACAAGGCAATTTATGGCTGGGAAATAAGTTAGAATAGTTCCATTTCTCCCAATCTAGGCTTAAGGCTTTTAAATAAAATACCTAGATCGTGTGTTTTTATATGGGCTAGATGGAATTATAAATTTGTTTTACAATAAAGAGCAAGACCATTTTACGATTCCCAAATCCTTATTCCTTTTCCATCAGTCACATGGTAAAGCATTCAGACTTGAAAAATATTCCATGAAAAGCATTCAAGAAAAGCTATCAATAGCTTCTAATAGGAATCCATTCAATTGAGTCTAATCTTTTACATAGATTAGATTAGTGTTGATTAAAGAGCTGAAAAATTGCAACTCGGCATCAAAAACCTGTGTGCATACGTCTGTGTGTGGTCTCTGTGTGTGTTTGTGTGTGTGTGTTTATGTGTATTTGTATGTGTGTGTATGTGTGTGTGTGTCTGTGTGAATTTTTTCAGACCTTCAAAAAAGCTGACATTAAAATCTTTTTTGCCTGTGTTCATTATTTCAAAGCTCTATCAGAAAGAGGTGCTGTAGAACCTGTCCTCAAAAATTATCACAGAACACTTTGTCACATAAGTAAGTGAATGAGCAGACGAATGCATTGGCTCTGTGAGGAGAGTCCGATTAACAAGGTATACATACATATAAACTAGAACATATTAGGTTTGTATTAAATTCTTTTGCATTATCTATGGTGCTATGTGTACAAACTTAAAGTCACATCACTCCAGCTTCACAGATTTTGCTGTGACCCCTTTCATACATCACACTGAACCAAGTTGAAGCTTCTACAGTCGAATCATAGCCTTCATCATAAAACAGCTGCCTAACCCAAGGTCACACTGTTTTCTCTCAACCCATGGCAGGTAGGTAAAGAAGGAGAAATATAAAGATCCAACCCACCACCTCAAGTTCTGAGTAACTGAAAAGTTATCATAAACCTAGACCCTCTACCCAATCCAGTTATTATTACTCTAGATATATTTTAATCCCAGGAACACTCCCAATAGGCCTCTACCCATGTCAATCATTCATTTAGCACTCTAGTGAATTGGCCTGTGACTAACTATAACAGTGCCAAAACCTAGCTATCTACAGGAGTCTGATGGGATGAAAAAGCATAGTGTCTCTCTAAAGGGAGCTCATGAGAGCCATAGGAGAACTGGCCTCTAGTCTGCTGTAGTTCCCTTGATAATTCTACCAATAATGTCAATTCAACAGTAAGTGCTAAGAAAATTAGCAAGTTCATTAAAGCAAAACAGCCCAAGCATATTATGTAGAAATGCATTTTTATCATAATAAAAAAATCTATTCTCCTTTTTTCCTATAAAAGATAGCATATGGGTAATTGTTACACTCCCATGTAATGTGGGATTGCAAAAGAAGAGAAAAGCTCTGTGTAGTTAGCTTCCCAGGGAGGACAACAGAAGTCTCTTAATAGAATTCCTTCCTGAGATCTTTTCTAATGTGCATTGTCTTCTACAAAAAACAATACATTTCTATTCTTGCTTTTTAACAATCGTGCACGCCAGAAGGAAACCACTGCCCATGGGAAAGAGAGATAACAGCTCCGGCTGCAATGCTGTTTTGATATTTCAAGCACAATTCGGGCATCTTGCCTTTCCTGACTCCTACAAATTAGAAGGCACAAAATAGACTGGCACTTTGAATTTTGCAAAGCAGATAAGCTACAAAAAGAGCCTTCCCTAGTCCTCATTACTGCAAACCCTCAAGGCAATTTTAAGCATAAAAATAAGTGCTTAATTACAATTAATAACCAAAGGGCTTGTGTATGAGTATATTCTTCAAACTCATATGACATAACTCCTCTGATCCTCACTTGCTGTATACCTTCTTTATTTGTGAATTTAAACCCCCCTCCTCTTTATTTTTCTCTCACTTTCTACAAGGATTAACAACGGTAAAGTGGCAACCTGCAGAGTTGAGAGTTGTGAGCTCTGCCTTGCTTGTTAGAAGTAGAAAAAAGTTCAGAAATTAACTCAGAACAAGGGACTGTGACTGTCACTCTAAAGGTGAAATTTAACTTGGACTTTGAGATGATTATCTTTGCACTAATTTTTATCACAATTCATATCCCTTTATCCTTTTATTACCTTAAAAGAAACAAAGTTACGTATGGAGAAACTGAAGTGATGCTAACTTTATTTCTCTGTGCTTAAAAAGAAAAGGACTTACTAGACTTCTGTGAAGTACAGTGCAGATCCAAAATTCAGTCCACCAAGGAAATATGTAAGTCATGTATATTAATAATGGTGCCACCTTAGAGCACCATAGCTCAAGCTGTGTTGGGAAACCTGTTATCCAAAGCAGAGCAATAATACTAAATGGCTATGTCCATAACCCAGAGATCAAATCGATATGGAGGAAAAAGAAGAAGACAAAGTGTTAGACAGGTAGGGAATGGAGGCGATCTGTAACTGGAGGAGGGGTGAATATTATGAGAAATCAGGTGCTCCATGAGCCTGCCCTCAGGAGCATAGGGCCAGAAGCCACATCCTCAGTCACCACTGTTGCAATAAGTTATGTGTTTTTCCCTATGCAACACATGTACCCTTTAAAAGGCCCCCCTGACATCACAGTCCTTTGTCTCATTCTCTCTATTTCTTATCTCTGTGTCTGTCTCTGTCTCTAATGTTCTTTCATGACCTCACTCCAAGACATCTTTTTGTGCCCCCCCCCCAATAAATCTCTTGCATGAGATTTTTTGCATGGTATGATCTTATCTTGGCCCAGATCCAGCAAAGGAGTCCTTCGTCTACTGAATCCTAACATGGGTTCTGACACTAAATCCTACCAAGTATGATCAAAATATGTTGCATAGAACTCTAAAAGTATTAAAAAGATTGTTCACATAGAAAAAACACTAGTAAAAATTTTAAAGTAAATACGACAGACACTTCAAATAATGGTGTTGGTAATTTTGTTTATTAAATCTCCCAGACTCCAGCCAGGGAAGCAAGTAGGCTAACTGCCAATTTTTGCCTCCCCCTCAACTCCTCCAAAACCCTTTCTCCCAGTCTTATTTCTAGCTCCATAGCACACCACCTCCTGAAAAAATCCTTTCTAAGAACCACAGATGTACATAAACCAATGAACAAAACATCCAGCAAAGATAAGACCAGCTACCAGCACCTGTAATTACAATTTTCCTAACCCCAGATGCCTCGGGGTTAGCATAAAAACACAATGGATAGCAGCTAGAAAAATGTGTCTCCGCTAGAGCCTAATCATCTTACAAAAGCAGGCCCTGAAAATCCCAACATAGCTGAAGCATACGCACAAAAAATTTAGACTTTTAAAAATATAATGGAGATCCCAAAAGAGGAACTGAATAAATCTCTTGAAGAAACCAATGATAACACAATGAGAGGAAATGAATAAAACAGTTCAAGACCTGAAAGTGGAAACATAATCAATAAAGAAAACCTAAACTGAAGGACATCTAGAAATGCTCACTAACAAAATACAAGAGATAGAAAATAGAACCCGAGGCATTAATACCTTGGTCAAAGAAAACGTGAAATCTAAAAGAATTCCACCCCATTTTTTTCAGGAAATCTGAAACACTATGGGAAGACCAAATCTAAGAGGAATATGAACTGAGAAAGGAGAAGAAACCCAGGTAAAAAGCACAGAAAACATTTTCAATAAAATTATGGAAAAAATTATTAACCAAAAGAAAGGTACAAGGTACACAAAGCATACAGAACACTAAATAGATTGGACCAGAAATAAAACTTCCCTCACCCCATAATAATCAAAAGACTAAAATTACACAACAAAGAATACTAAAAACTGCAAGAGGCCTGCCCCTAGAGGCATTGCGGGTGTGGCTGCTGTGTCACACATGTGTCACTAGGTGGCAGAAAGAAGAGAGGCTATGTCTACCATCAGTGTTCTGACCTGTGAACACTTGAATAATTAGTAGCTGAACATTCCCTGAAAAAAGCAAGCCTGAGATAACCACCAGTGCAGTGCAGTGCAGACCTGGGGTGTGCAGACCACACCTAGGTGACCCCGTACCTGGTGCCATAACACACAAGCAGGATGCAGCACCCTGAGAGGATCCCAGACACTCAGAGACCTCAGGTACCACTAAGGGGAACAAGTAATCAGAGAAATGGAGAGGAAGAGACACAGAAGGATCTGGGTACAATGAAGAAAGCAGAACTGGAGACCTGAGAGTGGTGAGGAAGAGCCTGATGTGAGAAGCTGGTGATGTCACCTGAGAATATGGTGGGGTCCTGGCCTGTGCTGCCAACGGGGGCCACCTCTGGGTCTATGACACCACCAAAGCCCAGAGAGCGCTAGTCAGGGCTGCCACCTGGGACATGTTGTCTGACGGGTGTGCAGAACTGGCCTTGTCCCTAGCCTGGTGCAGAACTCAGGATACTGGGCCCTGCACCTCTCTTAGGCAGCACATTAGAGCTGACCCTGACGGCAGAAGTCCAGGAGAGTCAGCCCCAAGAGCATGAGTGTAGGAGAGTTCGTCCCACCTCCTGTCAGTGACATGAGCAAGAGAAGGATAACCCTACAGTAGGCAAGAAAGCAGGCCCTGCACTTTACCTGCTGCAACACTCTGGAGAGCAGGCCCTGTATCTCACCTGTCAGCTTAGTAGAGCTGGCTCTGGGTGTGGTGGCTGCAGGCGAGCTGTCCCTGAGGGTGTAAGTGTGGAAGGGCCAGCCCTGCCTCTTGTCTGTTGTCAGTGGCATCTGTGAGGGAGAGATTCTCTCCCTCCCTTTTGCCCTTGCCACCTATAGCAGGCTGGAGAACTGACCTTGGGGTCATGAGAGCAGGAGAACTGACCATGAACCAGACCTGCTGCAGCACTCCAGAGAGTGGGCCCTGCACCTGGACTGGGCAACAGACCAGAGCTAGACCTGTTTGCAGCTGGTAAGCTGGACTGGAGGGTGTGAGATTATGAGAGCTGGCAAGCCCAGCTTTTTTTTCAAGCTCAGATCTAGGGCTTTGAATTGGCCCACTCCAATATCTACCCCACTGATCAACTACTGCAGTGTATGAAGGGGTGGGTCCTACAGATCCAAAATTGTGGAATCTCCATGACACAGGTCTACAACAGGACATCCAAGAGGAGTCCCAGTGAAGTTCAAGGATTGATAGAGTAGCAGAAGCCAGCGGGCCTTGTACCAGGTCAAGGGATCATTGCAGTGAACATTTGCAAGCAAAGAAGTGAGGACAAAAACACACTATCACACCCAACTTCCACAAGACTTCATTTTCTACGTTGACGAAGAGGTTGCAAGGGTGTGAGGAGAGAGGGAGGTAAATGAAGTTGGGGTGCATCATGTGCAACTCGCAAAGAACCAATAAAAGTTTTAAAAGACCAAGTAACAAATAAAGACAGAACTATTGGAACAATCAATACCAATTCTCGACAGAGACTTTAAAAGCCAAAAGGGACTGCACAGGTATTCTACAGACTTTCAGTGACCTCAGATGTCAACCTAGAGTACTTCACCAAACAAACATTTCGATCACAATAGATCAAGGAAAAATAAGACATTCCATGATAAACCAAATTAAAGCAATACATGTCTACAAATCAAGCCTCACAGAAGGTACTAGAAGAAAAACTTCTGTCTAAAGAGGTTAGCTACATCTAGGAAAATCCCAGACCAGCAAACCAAAGGAGGAAAAACACACACACACACACACACACACACACACTCGCACACGCACACACATGCATGCACATATGCACACCACCACTTCCCCCACCACCACCAACAACAAAATAATCTGAACCAAAAAACACTGCTCATTGATATCTTTCAATAACTTAATTTCCCAATAAACAAACAGTGTAAAAGAACAAATGCAAAGACAGAAACCACCTTTCTGCTACATCCAAAAAAGCATCTTAACTTCAAAGACAGATAATACCTCTAGATGATAGACAAGGTTATTTCTAGCAAATCGACCTAAGAAACAATTTAGTGCAGCCATTTTAATATCTGACAAAAGAGTTTTCAAAATAAAAACTAATCAGAAAAGGAAAGACACTACATGTCATCAAAGAAACAATCCAGAAGTCATGACAACTCGTAACATCTATGCATGAAACACATGGGCACGCAAGTTCATGAACCAAACACTATTACAGCTTAAATCACACATACTGACCCTCACACTAAGAATAGACTTCAATTTCCTGCTCTCACCAACAGAGAGATCATCCAGACAGAAGTGAAACAGAAACACAGGAACTCACTGAGATTGTAAACCAAATGAACCAAATAGATATTTACTGAACATTTCCCACAAATACAAAATAATATACTTTTTTTCTTAACACTTCATGGAACTTTCTCCAAAACTTAACACATACTTGGATACAGTGCAAGTCTCAAAAGACACAAGGAAATTGAAATAACACCCAGAATCCTATCTGACCACTGTGAATTAAATCTAGATGTCAACAACAGAAACATTACAAACTCATAGAAACTGAACACTCACTACTGAATGAAAAATGTCAAGACATACATTTTAAAAGAAGACGGTGGTTTTCTAGAACTAAGTGAAAAAGAATATACAATTTATCCAAACCAACACAATGAAGGGTACTCTGAGAGGAAAACGCATAGCACTAACTGCCTGCATTTAAAAAAAAAAATAGAGAGACATTATACTAATACTTAAAAGCACACCTGCAAGCCCTATGACAGAAGAAATCACTCAAAAAGATTAGATGGCAAGAAAAAACATCAAACTTGGTGGTGAAACCAATATAATAGAAATAAAGGGAACAATACAAAAATAAATAAAACAAAGAGGTTCTTTGAGAAAACCAACAAGATAGACAAACCCTCATCTAAACTGGCTACAAGGCAGACAGATAATATCCAAATTAACAAAATCAGAAGCAAAAAGCAGCCATGACAACAGACAAGGAAATGCAGAGAATCATAAGGACATACTGTATTCAATCACATTGGAAAATCTAAAAAAATGGATGATTTCCTTGAGTTACAACACTTACCAAAGTTAAATCAAAACCAGATAATATAAGCAGACTTTTAACCCTCAGTGATATGGTAGCAGTAATTAAAATTGCCTAAACAAACAAACAAATGAACAAAAACACTCGGGGCCAGGTGGTTTTAGCACAGAATTCTACCAGGTATTCAAAGAGTTAATGGCAGTATTTCTAAAATTATTCCATAAAAGAGAAACAGAAGGAACATTATGCAATTCATTTTACAAGGCCACAGTTATCCTGATATTCAACAAAGAGAATTACAGATCAATTTCCCTTATAAACATAGATATAAAATTCTCAATAAAATACTGCAAATCCGATCCAAGAACTCATCAAAATGAGCATTCAATATCAAGGATCTTTCATCCCAGGGATGCAGAGGTAGTTCAACATTTATAAATCAAAAATGTAATCTACCACATAAACACTGAAAGACAAAAACCAGGTTTCTCTCACTAGATGTGGAAAAGTCCTTTAACAAAACTCCAACACTCTCCTTCATGATAAAAATCCTGGAGGGATTAGGCATGCAAGAGAAATACTTCAACATAGTACAGGCAGTGTGAGGCAAAGGTACGGACAACAATAACTTAAATGGAGAGAAACTCAAACCAATTCCACTAAAATCAGGAAAAACTTGAAGTCTTAGAACAATAAGAAAATTGAAGTAGATATTAAGGGGATACAAATTGGAAAAGAAGTCAAAGTGTCTTCTTGTTTGTTTTGTAGGTGAAATAATAGTTTACATAAGTGACTCTAAAAATGCTATTAAAATCTCTTACAGCTGATAAAAACTTTCAGCAAAGCTGAAAATAAATACTCACAAAAATAAGTAGCCTTTCTATAGATAAATTAGAAATGAATAGAGAAAGAAATAAGGGAAAGAAGACTTTTCATAGTAACATCAAATAATATAAACTATCTTGGAGTACCTCTAACCAAGATAGTTAAAGATTTGTGTGGCTAAAAACCCCCTTTAAGGCAAGGGCTGGAAAGATGGATCAGTGGTTATGAGATCTGACTCTTCTTCCAGAGGTCCTAAGTTCAATTCCTAGCAACCACATGGTGGCTCACAACCATCTGGAATAGAATCTGATGCCATCTTCTGGTGTGTCTGTAGACAGAGGCAGTGTACTCACATACATAAAATAAATAAAATCTTTAAGAAAAATTCAAGACATTGAAGAAAGAAATTGAAGAAGATATCAGATGGAAATATCTTCCATGCTCATGAATCAGTAAAATACTATTGTAAAAATGATTATCCTGCAAAAGTTCAATGCAATTACCTTCAAAATTTCTATTACTTTCTTCATAAATCCTGAAAGGAAAAATTTTGAACTCTATATAAAAAATTACGATGTACCCACATCCCATTGGGGAGAGAGCTGAACTCCCAAAAGTGCGGACAATCCTGAGACCACAGGACAGACCACCACTTCTGCCCACTTCTGCACACATTCCCCACCCAAGAGGAAACTTCATAGTGCTTCTGGATACAGGAAAATAGGAGCAGTCAGCAGCAGGAACCAGATGGTTTATGGCTGCGCCCAGAACTGAACTGAACCTGTACCACAGTCCACAGTCCCCTGCACCCAAATCCCATGGAGGAGAGAGCTGGACTGTCAGAAGTGCAGACACTCCTGAGAACCCAGAGGAGACAAATACTTTCTGCCCATATTCCTGACCCAAGAAGAAATCGCCTAGTGCTGGCTGTGCCCCCTAGGCACAGGGACCTAGGAACACTCAGGGGCAAGACCCTTCGGGTTTCTGCCTGTGCCAAGAGTTGAAAGTCAGTTGAAAGTCAGAAAGCAGAGTTCTCTGTTCCCAGAACTGGCTGACAAAAATTAGATCTACCAGGGTGCTGACACACAGGCCTATAGGAGGGCAAATCCACTTTCAGAGTCAACAAGACAAGCCAACACCAGAGACAACCTGATGGCAAGAGGCAAGCACAGCAACCTAAACAACAGAAACCAAGACTACTTGGCATTATCAGAGCCCAGTTCTCCCACCAAAGCAAATACTGGATATCTACACACACCGGAAAAGCAAGATTTGGATTTAAAATCATATTTTATGATGACGAAGGAGGACTTTAAGAAGGACATAAATAACTCACTTAAAGAAATAAAGGACAACACAGGTAAACAAATATAAGTCCTGAAAGAGGAAACCAAAAATTCCTTCAAGAATCCCTTAAAGAATTACAGGAAGACACAACCAAACTGGTGAAGGAAATGGACAAACCATTCAGAATTTATAAATGGAAACAGAAACAAAAAGAAAGCACATAGGTAGACAAACCTGGAGATAGAAATCCTAGGGAAGAGATCAGGAGTCATAGATACAAGCATCACCAACAGAATACAAGAGCTAGAAGAGAGAATGTCAGGTGCAGAAGATACCATAGAAATATTGGTGCAACCATCAAAGATAACAAAATGCAAAAAGCTCCTAGCACAAAACATCCAGGAAATCCAGGACACAATGAGAAGATCAAACCTAAGGATAATATGTAAAGAAGAGAGTGAAGACTCCCAACTTAAAGGGCCAGTAACAATTTCAACAAAATTGTAGAAGAAAACTTTCCTAACCTAAAGAAAGTCACAGTGATTGAAAGACTTCAACATAAAACCAGATACATTGAACCTGATAGAAAACAAAATGAGGAATAGCCTTAAACTCATTGGTCCAGGAAAGCTGTTCTGAATAGAACACCATTAACAAAGGCACTAAGATCAACAATAAATAAATGAGGCCTCATGAAATGGAAAGGGTTCTGTATGGCAAAGAATACCACCATTTAAAGTAGCAGCCTACAAAGTAGGAAACAATTTTTTTTACCAACTATACATCTGATATAGGGCTAATATCCAAAATAGAAAGAACTTAAAACCTAGATATCAAGAAAAGAAAATTTTAAATAGGGTACAGATCTGAACAGGATTCTCAAAAGGGGAAATTCAAATGGTTAAGAAATACTTAAAGAAATATTCAAATCCTTAGTCAGCAGGGAAATGGAAAACAAAACTATTTTGAGATCTCATCCTTACACCTGTCAGAATGGCTAAGATCCATTAAACAAGTGACAGCTCATTCTGGTGAGAATGTAGAGTAAGGCGAACACTCCTCCATTGCTGGAGAGAGTGCAAACTTGAACAGTCTCTTTGAAAATTAGTGTGGCAGTATATCTGGAAGATGGGAATTGATCTACCTCAAGATCTAGCTATATCACTCTTGGATATTGTAGTGGTTTAAGTGCATATGACCCCCATAGACTCATGTGTTTGGATGCTTGGCCCCATAGGAAGTGACATTATTAGGAGATGTGGCCTTGTAGTAGGTGTAGCCTTGCCGGAGGCAGTGTGTCACTGCTGAGGTGGACTTTGATGTCTTATATATGATCAAGGTATCCCCAGTGATACAGTCTTCTGCTGTCTGTGGATCAAGATGTTGAACTCTCAGCCCCTCCAATGCCATATTGACCTGCATGTTACCATGCTTCCTGCCATGATGATAATGAACTGAACTCTAATCAAAAAACCAGCCTCCATTAAATGTTTTCCTTTATAAGAGTTGCCGTGGTCATGTTTCTCTTCACAGCAATGTAACCCTAAATAAAACAGACACATAGCCACAGGACACTCCATCCTACCATAGAGGTACTTGTTTAATCGCATTCATTACTGACCTATTCATAACAGCCAGAAACTGGAAACAACCTAGATGTTGCTCAACAGAAGATTAGATAAAGATGTGGCCCATTCACACAATGGAATGCTATTCAACCTTTTTGAAAAATAAAATCAAGACATTTACTAGTAATGGGTGGACCTAGAAAAAAATCATGCGGAGATATCCTAGATTGAGAAAGATAAAGGTAGTATGCTTTTGCTGTATATGTGAATATACAGCTGATACGTCACCACCTGAAATGTGTAGGCATTTTATTTCAGGGAAATGCAAACATTCGAATCTTAGAATTCATTTTACACACAAGAATAAAATGAGCTCTTGGTAGGAAATAATGATTGAGTGGCTATATATCGCGACAAAGTCATCATTTGTCACAAACAGTACTGATTCCAGCCCTCAGAAGGCAAATGCAGGCAGATCCCTGAGAGTTCAAGGATGGCCTGAGTTACACAGTGAGATCCTGTGTAAGAAACAATTACAAATGCATCACTTTGGTGAGAGCAACACTTGCTGAGAGAGTAGGGACTGTGTGCTGGTTTAGCTCCAAAATGTCCCCAAAAGGCTGTGCGGTAAAGACATGATGTAACTGGAGGTGGCAAAACTCTGGGTGTGAAGACCACTTGAGGAAGCCGGTCCTTGGAAGCACCTCTCAGTCCATGTCTTGTCTTTTCCATTTGTGCCCCTCCCCCGGTCCTTTCTTCCTCTCTCCTAGTATGTGAAACTTTGGTCCAGCATGCTCTCCATGAAGCGGAGTCTTACCATTACCTTAGAATTTCTCCTACTTAGCTTCTCTTTTATTGAGAAATACATTCTTTCTACACACAATTTTGTGAGAGTTTCCACTGTGGAAGGCTGCTGAATTTTGACAAAAGCTTTTCTTTTCCCCCGTATGCAATGAAATGATCCCATGGGTTTCTAGTCTTTTGTTGTATTAAGGTTAAATCACAGTTATTGATTTGCACACATTGAACTATCCTTATATCTCAGGGATGAATAAACACACCACTAAATTCAATTATTTTAGCATTTTTTGTTGGGGAATTTTGCATCTATATTCATCAAGAATATTGGCCTAAAACTCTCTTTTCAAGAAATATTCTTATTTGCTTTGATATCATAGTCACACTAGCCTTAGAAAAAAGTAGAAATATTTCTTCCTCCTTATTCTTGGAAGTCTAAAAATGATTGCTATTCGTTCTTAAGTGTTTGGTAGAATTCAGTGGTAAAGCCAGCAGTCTCCAGGCTTTCCTTCAATGGGAGGTTATGCCCAGACTGATCTCAGACTCCCTCAGTAAGTCTCCCTGACCTCACGCCCACAGTCTTTAGTGCTGGGATTACAGTGATGTGGCACCACACCCAGCAAAGTACAGACCTTTAATCTCTGCCACACACTTCCATTTCAATTTTCTATTCCTTCATATGTGTCCAACAATCAGTCCATTTTTTCCCAAGCTGTCTGTCCAATTGATTGGTGTGTCATTCTCAGACTACTCTATTATGGTCCTTATTTTCTTGGCATAAGTCATGCCTGCTCTTTATATATTTGAGTCCTCTCTCCTCTTTCTCCTCTCCTCTCCTCTCCTCTCCTCTCCTCTCCTCTCCTCTCCTCTCCTCTCCTCCACTCCCCTCCTTCTCTTGCTCCTCCTCCTTTTTCTTCCTCTCTCTCCCCCACTAAGTTCAAAGTTTGTTAATATTTTTCTTTTTTTTTTTTTTTTGGTTTTTTTTTTTCCGGAGCTGGGGACCGAACCCAGGGCCTTGCGCTTCCTAGGTAAGTGCTTTACCACTGAGCTAAATCCCCAGCCCCAATATTTTTCTAAAAAGAATCAAGTTTTCATTAGGTTGATCTTGTCCATACATTTTTAGTCTAATCACTAATATTTCTTCTAACTTCAGGCTGCACTTTTTCTTTTCTTTCCTTTTTGGATTCTTCAATGTGTAATATTAGAATGTCAATTATAAATTTTCTCTTTTGAATACAGCTTGTTATTGACATTAATTTTTCTCTTATTGTAGCTTTTGTGAGCTGAGCATGTGTAGGGGAATTTCCCCTAGCTTTTGATTGGCTGATAAAGACGGCAGGAAGCCAAACACTGGGCGAAGATATGGAGGCGGGATCTTCCAAGCAGAACAGGAAGATAAGGGGAGAAGAGAAGGGCCGGACAATATGGAGGATGGAGAGAAGATGAAGGAAGAAGATAAACCAGAGCCATGTGGCCTGAAAGAGCCACAAGTAGCTAGGGATTTCATAGCTGGACACTAGAGTAGTAAAGTGAGATATTTGTCTAGTCTAAGCCTACAGTTTGTAATTATATTATTGAGTTGTGTGTTCTTTGCACGGCCATTTTGGGGTTGGATATTTACCAATATACAACTGGCTGGTATAACATAAGTAAGTGTCTACTGTTATCATTTCATATCTGAGGGAGCAGTAGCTGGATTTCTGCAGGCCAGCCATGGGGGCGGGGGAGTAGGAGGTGTTGGGAGTGCCAGCTCCCAGCATTTCAGGAAAAATGGTTTGGTCAGCTTAGCAAGCAGAGACTGAGGGTTGGGAGAAGGTTTTTTGATCAGAGCAGCTTGGCAGCAGGGTGGCCTCAGGAAGCAGGGCAAGATGGCTGCTTGGGGCTGGCCATCCAGGTGGGTGAAACGTGGGTGGGTTTTTGTTTGTTTTAACTACACGCTACATGTATGGGGGTTCACTTCTCTACATCAGCACTCAAGAGCTAAGGAAGCACATTTCTAGGTGTGAAGTTAGTCTGAGCTACGCAGTTCCAGAAAATCCTTCTCACAAAACCAGAGACAGAGATGGAGGGAGAGGGGAAGGATAGACAAGGGATCTTTTTCGTATCCCACAATTTCATTTCCATTTTTCTCATTTTTAAATTTCCTCATTAACACATTAAAACTCTGGATCCAAGGAAATCCTCTTTAACAGAGGTTGAGCGGCCTCGGCCTCTTGCCTCTGCTTACCCTCCCAATACACATCTCAGTCACTTCAAAGACTGGGCCAAGGCTAGGGAGTCTGACATATTCGCAGGCGCCCCAGTCTGTAGCTGTTGGAGTTGGAGACGTCTTCCCTCTTTTCACTGTGTTATTGCTCTCACTTAACTTTCCAGGAAAAACAAAAAACAACAACAACAACAACAACAACAACAAAAAAAAAAAAAAAAAAAAAAAAACAGCCTTCACTGGACCTAGCCGGTTCAAAGACACAATGGTTACCGTCCAGGGAAAACAAAGAAACCTCAAATCCTACTTTTATGGGCTACAGAGATGGCTCAGCGGTTATGGAGAAACACTACTCCTGCAGTAAACCTTATCCCAGGACCTTCATCCGGTAGAGTAACTCTAGCACCAAAGGAAACAATGCCCACCTCTGCCCCCAGGGGACGCTACACAGTCACACAGAGGTACATAATTAAAACAAACCCTTAAAATTGAAAACCAGTAAGAAGAGTGTCCTCACCTAGTTTTTGTTTGTGTTTCTCATTGTTTACCATATTTCTTTCCCGTTTCCGAGAAACAGTTTCCTTCAGATGCTTCAGTTCTGACCTGCTTGAGTTTGCAGGAGCTCGTACAACTTTTCTGGAGTACACTCCTCAGAACTTTATTTCTGCTGCAGGCTGCAACTCGAAATTCAGTTTCTTCCTCTTTCATCTATAAAAGGGTAAACTTGGAAAGATAAAAAATTGTCTCTATTCTGATTTTTGTTTTCCTTCTCTCCAGTCTTGTCGTCAATGTACGAGGCAAAAGAAGAGTGAACTGAATGAAAAAATAAGTAATATAGTTGAGTCAGTGAGATGACTCACCGGGCAAAGGCTCTCGCTACAAAACCTGGAACCTTAGTTCCATCCCCAGAAACTTCTGGAATGTGAAAAGAGAGAGACTGCCCAAGCCTTGTCCTCTGACCTCCCCATGTGCACCATCGGACATATGCCCACATGCATTATACACTGTCACGTGATACTATTGAACACAGAAAAAGTTTCAATTAAAAGCAAAACTGACTTCTTCCAAACTAAAAGACCCAACCATTGTAAGCAGAACCTATAATAATGTAAATTTTAAAGTGACTCAATGAGCCACAACTATATATTTCTTTTTCTCAGAAATTAGTCTTTGTCAAAATTCTAGCTCTCTGAAGTCTGCCAACTATTCTGTCAACAAAACAACAGCTGCTCCCCCTTTGAATTACAGACGTTATATACAGCTTTTGTATATTTACTTGGAGTTCTTCACTAATCATTTCTTAGCTATTTGTTTACAAAGAGATGGCAACTTGATGACCATAAATTTTGTCAAGAGATGTCTTTGGGACAGATAATTTCATAAGAAATTTAACTATATTTGACATATAAATAAATAATGTGACTTAGACGGTAGTTTCTTGCTGTCATCTTTGGTACTTAGCATTTGCAAAAGAATATCTTTGGTGAAGTTGATACTGTTGGCGGGGCTTGGGAGATGACCCTTTGGCCGAGTGCCTGCCATGCAAGTGTAAGGACATGAGTGCAGATACTCGGTCCCCATGTTTAAAAACCTAAGTGTGGTGGCACAAACCTGTCAGCCCAATGCTTGGCGGGTAGATGGAGCAAGCCAGCCAGTCTAGTGATCAAGGGAGAGAAAGACCCAGGTTTTCGTTTTTTTGTTTTTGTTGTTGTTTGTTTGTACAGTAAGGTACAGAACTGTCAAGGAAAACACCCACTGTCTACCTCCTCTCTCCCCATACATGCTCACATACTTGTAAACGCACCTATATGCACACATGAACACACACATGACTATGTCATACACCACCAACATATACAAAAGAAAAGATTGCAGAGACATCCATAATAGCTAAGTATTCAGCACTCTCTGTTATATTTTATACACCTTATTTCATTGTTACTGAAAGAGACAGACATAAAAGATATAGATAATTTTATTCCTATAATTACTCTCCTGTATCACAATGGCAAAGATGAGCATTTTTATTTAAGAAGGCATTTATCCTACTTCCCAAGCTTATTGATTTACAAGCCAGAGTCACAGCGAAGTGCCACTAAGAGACAATTTGACTATAATGGAGACTAACTGTTTCCCCTTTTGGATAATGTCAGAGTGAGGGCTCCCGCCAGAACGTGGGGACTTGTGAAAATGCTGGTGGGTGAGAATAAATTACCAGGAAACTATTTGTATATAAAATAAATCCACTTTAATTGTATTCTCAGCTCAACAAATTGTTCAGCATTTTTTTTTTCATGTGTTGGCAAACTCAGAGAATCAAAGAACACAAAAGGCAGCAGCTGGGATTTTCATTCGACTCAAGACAAATCTTTCCTTCTTCCAATATTATTAAAAGTTGCATTCTTGCACTGCCATGGGGAGATTCCCCCAGAGACATCGTGACCCCTCCCTTTTAATCACTGGTCTGCAGATTCCCGTGGCTATTCCTGGCAAGTACTGTGGCATAATGAGTAGCCCCTGGGGTAGTCGCTCCTGAGGTGGAGATTAGAGCCATAGGATCAGCACTGAGATAAAGGCTGATGCAGTCCTCAGCTCTGCAATTTGCTAGCAGTGTGAGCACTGGAAAATTATTCACTATGAGCTGCAGCTAAGAATAGCTCGCAGATAATAGCATTCTAATAAGTATTGAGAAACTCTCTATTAAATTGCAGTTAGAAGAGTACCCAATGTATAGTCTTGAATGCTTACTAAATGTTACCAATAATTAAACTACTGAGTAGAAACTGGAAAAAAGCAAGAGGAATAATTACAAAAATGAAGTTTATAGGTTTTGAACCTGTTCTCTGTTACTCTGAACTAATATATGTGCTCGATATTTATTATTAAACATATATTCTGAATATTCTCATTTTACTGCTGGACTTCAGAAGACAGACTTTTTTAATGCTACAAAGTTCTGTCAAAAATAACTATTTTTCTTAGATTTTTTTAAATTTACAGACAGAATTTAGTAAGATGAAAAACATACTGGTAGGCAATGTTTTCTTTATAAGCAAAATTTCATTCCCATGAAATGAAATACTATTGAATGCTTCCTAAGAGGAATATAAAATGTTCTCCTTTTTGTAGAGATAGGCATGGTACAGCCCCAGAGTGGAACCCTGTGTGTCTACTTGCTATGGTCAGGCTGTGCCCAGAACCAGCTCATTGAATCTGACCCTTCAGTCTGGGAGTCCAGGTACACTCTCAGACTACAATCTTCCATCCGGGACACAACTTTCTTTCTTCTGCCTGGGGCTCACCCAGTCCTTCAGAAATGACCAGACTTCAGTTCAAACAAGAGTAATCTCACTTCAGTCTAAGACTCAGCACACACTGTAAACAAGCTTTTACCGGAGAGCCCTTCAATGGCACAACCACTTAAAAAAAAAATTGCTTCCCATATAGCTATTAGTTCTCTACAATTTGTTCCATTAGCCAGGGCATGGGAGGATAAAAATCTTTAATAAAAACTAAAAGCACAAAGTATAATAGTGTTTCTGAGTTCCATCTCATCACCATCATCATCATCATCATCATCATCATCATCATCATCATCATCATCATCATCATCACTACTATTATTGTGCCTCCAAAAAGCCTTTTCAGACATTTTTCCCAATCCCTTACCATACAAATTCAATATGCCAAATACGGTGTGCATATGATCATTGTATGTAGACATAGTTTAGACATAAAAAGATGAAGAACATTCTTCCTCCTAAGACTCAAGAGTTACATCTGTGGGAGCTTTGATAATGCTTGACACGTAGGAATTGAAGTACTAGAGACAGGTAGCACATTCAGGAGCCTTTGCTTGTGTCACACTGCACCGTCACATGTGTCACAACACCACACTTGTTTGAATGAGTAAAAACATCAGGATAATATGGTCTCCGCATACATCATAACTCGCATACGTCAATGCTTCATTTTGGAGACAGGCTCGTTGGACTTCATGAGTCATGGCATCTGAAATCACTTGTCTTGGACCTAGAAAGGCACATGTCATTCTTCTCTACAATTTTCATTTGCAGTGCTTACAAGCAAGACACAATCATGGACCTCAAGGGAGGAGAGGGGGGTGAAAGGGAAGACAATACACTACCATTCGTGACACATTCTAAATTTTCTAGGAGCCATTCTTCTCCAAAGTGTTAGTCGATCACTTACCCATGTTTCTTCTGAAACATCCTGCTCTGAAAGATGGCTCTCAAGATTTATTTCTATTTTTCCAGTCTCAATGATTAAAATCTCCCACCAATTCCACAAAACAAAGTTCTACTTAGATATCCAATCACTAAATTCAACATGAGAGAATCCTCTGTGCTTTGAAACAATAGTTTCTGGGGCTGAAAAGACAGTTCCAATGTGTGGAACTCTTGTTGCTCTTGTAGAGGACCAGAGAAAAACCACAGCTCAATACACACACACACACACACACACACACACACACACACACACACACACACACACGGGGGAGGGGGAGAGAGGCATGCACGTGCACACAGACACACAAAATAAAACAAATCTTTTAAAATATTTAAAAGAAAATAATAAAAGCTAAAGATTTACATAAACCTATATTCTTCAGTTAATCCTAAGTTTTTCTTCCTTATATTCATCGATTAACCAAGAAATCTTTAAAACAAAAGCAACACAGGTACCTGTTTCATTGATGTTTTGGTTCATTATGCTCCATATAAGAAAATTAATAAAAGTAACTATGAAGATCCTAAAGCATCATGGGAGACAGTTTTAAGGTTTTTTACACAAAGCAACACAGACAATACTCGCAGCCAACCATCAGACTGATCCCTGGGGAACCCAATGGAAGAGCTGGGGGAAAGACTGAGGGAGCTGAAGGGGATTGCAACCCCATAAGAAGAACGATATCAACTAACTGGACTACCCAGAGCTCCCAGGAGCACCTACCAAAAAGGGAGCCAGGATTCCAGATACATATGTAGCAGAGGATGGCGTTATCTGACATCAATGAGAGGGGAGGGAGGCTTGATGTCCCATCATAGGGGGATGTTAGAGTAGTGAGGTGTGAGTAGAAAAGCACCCTCATAGAGGCAAAGTGGGGGGGCGGGAAGAGAGGGGATGAGATTGGGAGCATGATTGTGGAAGAGTAACTGGGAAGGGGGAATATCATTTGAAATGTAAACAAATGAAACGATTAATAAAAAATAAAAAAGAATAGTTCTCTCCTCATACCTTTCTACAATTGCATTAATCGTGACAACATAGACTCCATAAGAAATTCATGCCACAAACTAACTCAAGATGAACTACTTACTTAACTTCAGGCTTTTTTATTTTATTTTATTTTATTTTGGATATATTTTTATTCACATTTCAGATGTTATTCCCTTTACCAGATTCCTGGACATAGCCCCCATCCCCTCCCCCTCTCCTTCTTCTATAAGGGTATTCCCCTCCCCAGTTATCCTCCCCTCCGGCCCCCTGGTGTTCCCCTACACTGGGGATCCAGCCTTGGCAGGACCAAGGGCTTCTCCTTCCATCGGTGCCCAACAAGGCCATCGTCTGATACATATATAGCTAGAGCCATGGGTCAGTCTATGTATAGTCTTTGGGTGGTGGTTTAGTTCCTGAGAGCTCTGATTGGTTGGCATTGTTGTTCTTATGGGGTTGCAAGCTCCTTCAGCTCTTTCAATTCTTTCTCTAATTCCTTAAACCGGGATCCCAGTCTCAGCTCAATTGTTTGCTGCTAGCATTTGACTCTGTATTTGACATGCTATGGCTGTGCCTCTCAGGAGACAGCTATAGCAGGTTCCTATCAGCATGCACTTCTTAGCTTCATCAATCTTATCTAATTTTGGTGGTTGTATCTTTATGGCCTGTATCTATATGGCCGTTCCTTCAGTCTCTTCTCCAAACTTTGCCTCTATATCCCCTTCCATAAATAGTTTTGTTCCCCCTTTTAAGAAGGAGTAAAGCATCTGCACTTTGGTCAGCCTTCTTTTTGAACTTCATGTGGTCTATGGATTGTATCTTGGGTAATTCAAGCTTTGAAGCTAATATCCACTTATCAGTGAGTGCATACCATGTTTGTTTTTCTGTGATTGGGTTAGTTCACTCAGGATGATATTTTCTAGTTACATCCATTTGCCTATGAATTTCATGATGTCATTGTTTTTGATGGCTGAGTAATATTCCATTGTGTAGATGTACCACATTTTCTGTATCCATTCCTCTGTTGAAGGGCATCTGGGTTCTTTCCAGCTTCTGGTTATTATAAATAAGGCTGCTATGAACATAGTGGAGCATGTGTCTTTGTTGTATGTTGGAGCATCTTTTGGGTATATGTCCAGGAGAGGTATAGTTGGGTTCTCAGGTAGTGCAATGTCCAATTTTCTGAGGAACCTCCACACTGACAGGGACCTAGGAGCAGTCAGTGGCAGGACCCTCAGGTTTCTGCCTGAACTGAAAGCTGAAAGCCAGTCTCCAGGAGTGCCTACACACCTAAGACCAATTCTTCTGTGCCAGGCAACCCGCCTGGAGGCTTCAGCTCACACAAACCCAGAAGCAGCCCTCTCTTCTCAGATCTGGCTAAAAGAAAACAGGTCTACAGGAGTGCTGACACACAGGCTTACAGGAGGGTCAAGCCGCTGTCAGAGACAGCAAGGCAAACTAACACCAGAGACAACCTGATGGCAAGAGGCAAGCACAGGAACCTAAGCAACAGAAACCAGGACTACTTGGCATCATCAGAGCCCAGTTCTCCCACCAAAGCAAATACTGGATATCCAAACACACCGGAAAAGCAAGATTTGGATTTAAAATCACATTTCATAATGATGATAGAGGACTTTAAGAAGGACATAAATAACTCCCTTAAATAAATACAGGACAGCACAAGTAAACAGGTAGAAGCCCTTAAGAGGAAACACAAAAAAATCCCTTAAAGAATTATAGGAAAACACAACCAAACAGTTGAAGGAACTGAACAAACAGTCCAGGATTAAAAAATGGAAATAAAAACAATAAAGAAAGCACAAAGGGACTCAAGCCTGGAGACAGAAAATCTAGGAAAGAGAACCTCAGGTTTTAAACATGAATAGAATTCATCTTGACTACATCGAAATGATGACTCACACCTGCTACTATTGATTTGGAGCAGAGAAGAAACAAACCATTTCAATTCATCTAGGGAGAGAAGAGTAGCCTGACTCTAGACACAATTATTTTGGAGTTATTAGACAAAGTGAAATACAGAAGACACCAGGTAGGAACAAGAAGAGATAATTATAGCAGGACTTTCTCGGACCTGCCAGGGGTATAAATAATGACACGGAGTCTGCTGTATAGTTTAAAGCACAGGCCTTTCGCTAAGACAATCTTCCTGCTAGCTCATCTGACTTACCGACGATCTTGCCTATGACCCACCATATACAGAGCGGCCCTATCCTGTTCTACCTGCAGCAGTCTCTCTGGTCCGTGTCCACTCCTGAATATCTTCCATCTGTGCCTACTCCCCTGCTTCAACCTCTCTGCACAGAAGCTCTGCCTCCTACTTCCTGCTTCAGTTATTGGCCATCAGATCGTTATTATAACCAATCAGCAATGAGACATCATACAATTCTAGATTGCCTTTAGGCAGGTGAGGAATATTTACAAAGTAGAAATGTCCACTGGGGCACAATAGAAATGAGAATGCCAAAACCTGCCGGCACTTAGCCCTCTGGCAGAAGAGAGTTAACAACTGGAAATGTAGAGACACGCCTTCATGCAAAGTTAAAAAAAAAAAGGTTATCCCAACAGATAATGATGCAGCTGTCCTGGCGAACCTAGAAAGGCAAAGTGGAACATGTTTCTGTGAACTCTAGGGTGGGAGGGGGACAGTCTTCTATGAGGAGAAAACCTGCCTTCATTTTAACAGAAAGGTACTTTTTAGAATTACCTCACACGCTGCATACATTTAGAGATTATTTTTACCCTTGATAAGTCTGAGCAGAATCTAAAATAGGCTCAGGACTGAACGGACAGGAACACTCCTGGTCTTCTGCTCCCACATGCAGTAAAGATGACTAAGCACCACGCCTTTCAAATGCCTGGGTGCAATGCTTGCATGGAAATGACTAAACGCCATGACTTTCAAATGCCTGGATGCGGGATTGGGGATTTAGCTCAGTGGTAGAGCACTTGCCTAGCAAGCTCAAGGCCCTGGGTTCGGTCCCCAGCTCCGAAAAAAAAAACAAAAACAAACCAAACAAACAAATGCCTGGGTGCAATGCTTGCATGGAAATAGCTAAACGCCATTGACTTTCAAATGCCTTCTTACTGCAAATGTAACGCGCATAGCATCCTACCTGCTTTCTTTGTAGACATAGGATGAGTATTTTGGTTTGTAAAAATGCTCCAGTAGATTGCCAGGTTTGCCATTCCTGTCACCAGCCACCACATGCAGCATCTTAACTTGAAGAGTTGAGGAGTGGCGTCTGTCCTTCTGCTCTTCTGGAAGTTCGAGATTAAGCCAAAGTGGAGTGTTCCTGTGTCCGTGTTTCTTCTGGAATGAAGAGATGAGTTTGAAGCTACCTTTCAGTTTTGCTTTGGGACTTTCCTGGTTTTGTTTCCATCATATCAGAGTGTAGTATAAATTCTTAGAGCACACCAGTGGTGAGCTCTAGCGACCTCATAGCACAGGTGTTTACATTTGGAGTCTTAGAAATTGACCATCATGACCTCAGGATAGTCGTCGGCTCAGCAGGTCAGCTCCGAGAGCAGCTGCCGCACACTCATAGCAACTTGGCTTCCATCCAAGAGCCCCACTTAAAGGTGGGAGGAACCGGCATGCCAACCTCATTGGATTGTTCGGTGACCTCCATATGTGCATATGGAACAATTTTTTCTACAGTACTACAATCTACAGAGATTAAGTAATATTCTGAAAGATTATAAAGCCTTGTATTAAAAGTTTGTGGAGCTGTCTGAGCCTGCTTTTCCCAGTACAAGAAGTAGGATTTGTATTCCTTTCCCCAGTTATTCACAGGATGGGGGAGGATTAAGGTAAACCCCAGAAATTATTTTCTGAATGCTCCCCAGAAAACTTCCTTATGTAAATTTTGGACAAGGAGTCTAGACATCACTGACAGCACAGCTCACTGCTGCTAGCTGCTTCTCTAGAGGGACAAGTGACAAATACTTGCTTCCCCACATTAACAGTGATGTGATGATAAACAGAGATGGAGTCTTGTCAAGTATAAAAGGGGAGGGTATCAAGGGAGAAGATAGTGTTCTAATGTGGTTTTCTGCTGCGATGGTGGGCAACGACAAAGCAACTTAAAACGGTTTCTTTCGTGTTACATCCACTGAAGGAAGCCAGGGCACGTTTTCAAGTAGAAACCCAGAGCAGAGACCATGGAGGCAGACTGCCTGCTCACGTTCACTCACACTGCTCACTGCAGACTTAACATCCAGCTTTCCTCATCCAGCCCCAGGCCCCTCTGCCTAGGGATGGTATCCAGCCCAGTGCAGCAAAACCTCCTCATCAATTAGCTATCACAAAATGCCCCCAAAGGCATGCCCTCAGGCCCATCTAAGGAAGGCAACTATTCAGTGGCAGTTCCTGCTTCTGGGCTGTTAATTTAGCAACCAAGATTAGGCAACACAGATTGTGAGTGTCTTGCTTTGTGGATGTGGACAATGTTTAATTGAAATAGGTTAACTCCTAAAATGCTGGCACACAGGACAGTCTTCTACTTTAACCACTGCTATTCACTTCCAGCCTGAAAATGGAATGTAAATGAAAAAGGCAGTCTTTATTTTGTTTTGTCCATGTGGCCTTGTTTTGAATCAGGTGCCTGAGGCTCAAGCAACCGAAAAGGTGGAGTTACCCACCAGAAGAGCAGACACTTCTACTGAAGCAAATTCTCCCGTTCTATTTTGGGCATGGTAAAGTCTCTGTTACAAAGCTAAATAAAGACTGGCTTTGAGAGATGGATGGAAGAGAGATATGTACATAGAAGACAGAAACGGGGGTGAGGAGGAGCCTCGGTGAGTAAGGCACTTGCTGTGCAAGCCTGGTGACCTGAGTTAGGTCCTGGGACTGAGGTAAAAGAGAGCTGGACACAGCAGCTTGATATTATGAAGAGAATGTAAAACGTTCAGACACTTACACATTCCATCATTCCATACAGACTTGTTAATTCAGATCTCCAGATGTTGTAAATGTCATTCGTGGACTTGATGGTGTTGTTTCTCTAGTCAGTGGCTGCAAAGGCCTCATTAGAATAAACTGGAGAAAGTGGCAGCAGAAACTGAAGACTGAACTCACGGGGATGGCTGAAGTAGATTGGGACAGAAGCTGGCAAAGAGGGTCAAAGTAAACCTTAAAAAGATACAACGGCAGAGGCAATTTCCCAGGACAGAAAGCATGATGGTGTTTGAGAGGGGACACTTACTGCAATGATCGACATGTTGAGTCAGCCTGCACCTGGAATGTGAGCCCAAGCACATCGGGTTCTTGTTCATTCACTGTAGTCCATGGAATATTCAAGTCTGCTTTCCTAAGAGAAACAAGCCTATCATTTTCTTTTTTCAGTGTCTTAGTCAGATTTTAGTATCACTTACATTGGTCTTATAAAAGATATTTTCTTTGGCTTTCTCATCAATTTTACATGAAATTGAATATTTGTTTGTAAAACGCTTATAATTTACGTGTGAAGCTATGTGGCCCTGAGTATTCAACAAAGCTGGTTGGTTCCCTGATGTTGCTTCTGCTTAATAGTTAAGGGGCCTCACTGATATTTTTTTTTTGTCTATTTTCATATTTAAGATTTTAGAGAAATTTGATTTGGGGGGAAAACTTATCAGCATGAAGGATTTTGTGGGCTCCTATTGCTTATATCCACATATACAGAATCATGGTTATTTTAACCATGTGGATATACTTGTCAAGTCTATTTCCCATAGCATCATCCGCAACTTCAAAAAGTAGAATTATTGGAACCAACTGCATGAAAGAGTACATATGTCACTGCTACTCTCTATGAAGTTTAAAAGTGTTAGAGCAAGAGAATAAGCATTTCTGTGGCTCCTGCCAACTCAGCATCATTGCCACTTATCATGTGTTGACCACTTAACATGCTCAAAGGATGCTTTGATTACCTTGTTTAGGGGTTGTTGGTTGGGTTTTTTTTGTTTTGTTTTGTTTTGGTTTTGGTTTTTTTTTTTTTTTTGGTTTTTTGTTTTTCTTTTTTCAAAAGTATCTGGCAAGCTGGACATTTCTGGCAAGTTTTTACCAAACAAGTAGTTTTCATGAGCATCCCATGGGCTACAGATTTTAGTTATTTGTTGTTTTTTACATGTCATAAGAGGGATTGCATACGTGACCTTACTCGGTGTTGCTGCTAGGTTGCAATATTCCTGTTTAAATAGTACAAATTGTATTGTTTTAATGTTTTCAATATGCAGAAATGGAAGAGAAATTCATAACTGTTCTCTACTAATTGCTTAATGAACCATTCTGAAAGTCAAACAAAATATCCCATGTTTGTCAAAATAGCACATGAGTTGATGTCATCATTATGACACCAAATTGTCTCGTAAAGCAAAATTTGTTTTGAAAGATCCCATGCAGAGAGACCCTTACTCAAGTCTTGGGAAATCGCGGACCCCAGACACAGAGAGACCATTTTGGATGTAATAAGCAAAGGCGAGGTTTATTACGGAGACCTATTACAGAGATCTCCGGGCTGACACATATCCCACGCAGGAGACAGAGGTGTCGGCCCCAAAACTCAAAAGTCAGAGGGTTATATAGAGAAGGCTAGGGGGTTTTGGCGTGGTTATATACAATTGGCTCATTCAAACATAGCAGTGAGAACAAAGCAGAAAGAGTACGTGTTAGAAGTCAGGGGCTTATCAGGGTCTGGAGGATGGCCCTGAGTGAGCTGGGGGGAGATGTCTTCCTGCTAGACGTCCCATGAATCAGTCCCATTAACTCAGGCTGGTTCTTGCATTCCTTTTCTTTATGGCTTGCCAGTCCTGCCTGGACAGTGTTTCCTGTGCTCCTTTATCTTTATGGCCTGCTAGTCCGGGCTGCAGGGCTTAGCCCTGGGTCTGTGGCCTTCTGGGGTTTATTCTTTTAATTTTATATTTCTAAACCTAGAATTCGTATAATTCTCTTTTCAGTTTAGAAATTTAATTAGCTTGTTTGTTTCCTTTTATTTATTTATTTACTTATTTATTGAGATAGAGCTTAATTATGTACACCAGGTGGGTACCAAACTCAAAGTTAGCCCAGGCCAGACTTGAACTGAAGGTTTATCTGCCATGGCCTCTGAAATACTAAGATTACAAGCCTGCATTGCCAAGTCTGGTTGCTTGATTTCTTGACTCCATCGTGTTTCCAAAAGTATTTTTATTCACCCTAGGAACCTGTTCCCTGTGAACTAGTTCCTGCCTTATTTCTCTTCCCATCCCTACCTGATGTAGAATGGCTCACTCTCTTATAGTTGCCACTGAAGCTTACACACACATATTGTATAACACCTGGTGTCCTTTTGTGTATAATTCCTACCACTGAACTCTAAGAGTTACACCCTATCACCAGACAATGACCACAAAACAAATACTCTTTGAATCAGAGATGACAGTTCAAAGGCTCTCTAAACTACATTTACTAGGGGAACTCATTAAAAGAAACATTAACAACAAATTATACAGCGGTCCCCTAGTGCTTGCCCCATGAGATTTACTGATTTGTTCCTTTAATTTTTCTTTTTAATATTTTTACAAGTAAATCTAGTGTATTGCCTCCAGAGTCTTCCTCATCCTGAAGCTATTGTAAAGTAGAGCAAACCTGGAGGTCAAAACAAATCTCTTGGAATGTTTCATCTTATCCTTTAACCTTCCCCAGAAACATGATATATATATATACATATATATACATATATGTATATATATATACATATATATATACATATATATATATATATATATATATATATACACACAGCACCCATGAGTCTTTGCCAACTCTGTAAAGCACAGTGCTTTTGATAGGATCATTCATCTGTCCCAGATGTGTCCTTACAAATACAGCAGCTTGAGTAGTCTTTCTGGAATATCAACACTGAGGTGAACTAAAAACCTTCGAGACTTTGATCTTCCTTAAATAGAGTTTGGAGCCTTTTTTTCTATAGACTATCTGTGGTGGTACAGGTGTGAATAGCCCCAAGGGGCTCATATATTTGAACACTTGGTCCCAAGTTGGTAGACTGTTAAGGAAGGATGAGGGGGTATGACTTTGCTGGAGTAGGTTTGTCAGTGGGGAGTGGGCTTTATAGTTTCAACAGTTAGCATACACTGTCTCTCTGACTCTGCCTGCCTGACTTTTGGATTAGAATGCTTACAACTATCAACTACTTGTCCAGTGCCTTTCTGTGGCCACAATACACATAAACTCACCCTCTAAAACTGTCATCAAGTAGCAGAGTAAACGCTTTCTTTTACAAGCTGCCTTGGTCGTGATGCTTTGTCGTAGCAACAGAACAGTCACTAAGACAGTATTTGAACTCTTACTTTTCAAGCACGAAGTTCACTAGATGAGGTGTTAAAAAACAAACAAACAAACAAACAAAAACAACCACATTTTGTTTAAGATGCAGTGATCTTTGTCACAGTTGATGAAGTCCTCTCAAAACCAGTCCCAGCTCATAGCATTAGACAAAAACAAACTAAGAAACCCAAGCACGTTGTGAGAAACTACACTATGGACCACGAAGGATCTCAGGGTAGAATACTGGGTGCCAGCAACTGGGGAGAGTAAGGGGTGGGCTGGAAGGACAGGTTGTTCACCTTGACTTGGATTATAGACAGTAACAAGAAGTCCTGGGGTGCTTATAGATAACTGTTATATTGTATACTGTGAACGGGTAGCAGAAAGTATCCCAAATGCTTTCATCACAAAGAAATAACAAATCTGAAAGGAGATAGAACCATATTCAATTATTACATAAAGTATAAATATATTGATATAACATTGCATGTCCCATAAATATGTACAACTTTTATATATCATTTGAAAATAAATTTAAACATTCAAAAAAGAAAAAAAGAAAAGAAAGAGGAGAAAGAGGAAGAAGAGGAGGAGGAAGAGGAAGGAGAAGGAAAGAAGAGAAAGAGGAGGAGAAGGGAGGAGGAAGAAGAGGAGGAGGAAGAGAAAAAGGAGGAAGAAAGAGGAGGAACCATTTTCCATTGGTCTAGGCCAGAAACAACTGACCTGAATTCTATGCTAAAATAGGTTTATGATGAATTTAAAGATACCTTCCAGTCATTAAATAGATGGTCACCTGGGCTTCTGGTAATGTTCTGCAGTCAGCACATATAAAGCTCTGTACTCGGAGCACAAAGGAGACTCCCAGGGGAGACAGTCAGCTAGTGATTCCCAGAAACAAGGATGCAGTGGCTGTCTCTTAAATGCCCTCTCTGTGTAGGGTACAGGAATAGATCCCTTCTAGTGCTGACCCTGGAGGAAAGACTCCAGAAAGGAAGATTAGTACTAACCCCCAACTTTCAGATGAGGACCACGGCAGTGGAAGGTCAGCACAGTTGGTCTTTCCTTGTGACACATCACATTTACAGACAGAAATGAAAGTTATGTAATAGGCCTTGCTGTATGTCCACTTCAATAGCCATGATGTCTTATCAAGTCCAGAAAGCTTCATACGAAAAGATCTTTACCCAGATGTGTGAGCTACCCTAATTGAATACACATTTTGTAAGAAAAACCTATCTGTGCTGCTTTCCTCACTACGTGTTATGAAACTGCAGATTACATAAACATACACTCCTGTAGGTCTGTGGGGATGGCTGTTCTCAGAGATGCTTCGTGCAGCTTGTAGTAACCAGTTAACGCTATGCTTTGAGATCCTTTACAGCTAGCTATGCATTCTGTCTTGCACACAGTGGACTCGGCCTGTTTAGAATGAACTGACCTTTACAAAAACCAATGTAATCAATTCTACTATACTATAATAACATTGGACTCCTAAGGACATTAACTCCTACAAGCTAAGCTGGAAACACAGAGCTTGTTACTTTGTGAACCATTCATGCCTGATTCATGCCTTGCATAAAACATGTTGCCTATTTACTCAAAGCACCATTGGCAATGGCCCCCCACCAATATTGAAAACAACCTGTGGGCATAGGTTGATACCTGCTTATGGCTTTGTGTGCTGTTCTGGGTCAATAGGGTGAGAAGAACAATTCTGTTACTTGAGAGATTCTTGTAAAAGACTCATTAAAACAAAAATCCCGCATTCTTTTTCCATAGAGTATTTTTTTGTGCTGTTTAATAGATAGTATGCCTTTACTCAGAGCAGAGAACAGATCAGAACTCTTCTGAACTACCAGGCTCAATCTTGTGTAAATAATACCAAGGGCTAACTTTTTTTTTTTTTTTAAAGGTGGTGACACTTGGCAAATCCTCTGCCCAAAGATCACAACATCTTGGCTGAACAGGTTCCAAAGTGGTCTCATTCTACCCTCACCTCCATTTCTTCTCTTCTACAACCTTTTCTGTCTTTTCCTCATCCTGCCTCTCTCCTCACCTCCCTCCCTCCTTCCTTCATCTATGAATATCCATAGTCTTTGATAACTTGCATAATCCCCAACCTTTACAGTCTGCCTGCGATAAGTTATGTACAGTAGACCCTGGCAAGCATCACGCTAAGGCTGGCATCCCTTTCTTGTAAGAATGATTTCTCATTTGCAATCTAGAATCCAGTTCCCTTCTAGAAGAAACTTGTATCCTGGGCACTTAGTTATCATAGATGTCAAATATTTCTTCTCCTTTTGGCTGTACTTGCTCAAAAATCCATCCACCCCTCCTTTCTCTCAGCCCTTCTGAAAACCAGTCTTGTTTCCCTTTCTCTGTCCTTCAACACTTCCCCCCCTCTTTCTCTCTCCCTCCCTCCCCCGTCTCCCCCCCCCCCCTCATCTAGTGCAATTTTAGCTTCATAAAGGAGGGGGTAAAGCTAGACAGAGCTGGGGTAAAGAAGTAGAGAGTGAGTGTGGTCAAAGTACATTGCATAAAATTCTTTAAGTACAAAAGTTATTTTTTAAAAGTTTTAAAACTCAATTGTTTCCCAAACTTTCTCACAGATAATCAGGTGTCCTTAACAATTATTTTTAATTTCTTCTTCAACAAACATGGCAAAAAATTTTAGAGAAAAGGCGTGCTCTGTAATAAAGTTATTACAAAACAGAGTATGCAGATAGAAAAACAAAATTAGATCCCTTTTATGCTGAATGAAAATCACCTCAAAATAGAGCACAGGCCTTCATGCAAAACTTTCGACTTGTAGAAGACCAAAGGAAAAGCTTCAAGATAATGGCATAGACTGATTTGCTGATCAGGACTGTTAACAAAGCTCAGGAGACATATGGGGGTGTATAATACAAATTAAAAAGCCTTTTACACAGCATAAGGCAAGAGGAGAGGTCACCTACAGAAAGGAAGAGTACCATGGCCATTGATTCATCCAACAGAGCATCAGCATGCAGAATCTCTAAAGAACCCAAGCTCAGTAGTAGAGGGGTTCCTTGGCACTCAAGAGGGCCTTGGGTTGGAATTTGCTACCCTCAGCATAGAGATGAGGGATGGAGGGACAAAAGAAGGGAAGAATAAAGAGATTTAAAAAAACTATGAAAAGATTCTCAAAAACATACAAAGGGCCAACAAATACAGGAACATGCTGAATATCTTTATCTACAAAGTAAAAATCACAGAATGAGAATGAAGCAAAGCTAGCTGGGCTCCATCTTACTCCAGTCACAACAGCTTCATCAGAAAGCAAAATGATTGGCCAAGGAGGTAGTCCGATGTGTTAAGGTGCTTCTAAAACAAGGCTAGTTCAGTTCCTGGTACCCACATAAAGGCGGAATGTCTGACTCCACATGCTGCCTTCTAATCTCAACATATGTATACACGTGATAATAATTTTTAACAAAACGAACAACATACTAAACAAACCCAAAACAAAACTAGTGAAAAATGCTAGCAAGGATATGAGCAGATTCATAAAGAAATCCTTATGAATTTGGGGGGTGGGGGAGATCACAGAGAGAATGTAGATTAGTACAGCTACCATGGAAAAACAATATAGCTCCCTAACATGGTAAGAATATAAGTGCCATGTTATCTGGCAATGGCACTTACAGGAAAATTCAAAGGTAACAAAGTAAGGGAACTGGGGACATCTGTATATGCATGCTTACTGAAGCTCTCAAGAGCCACACTGTGAAGTCAGCCCATCAAATGATAAAAGGATACAAAAAATAGTAAAGATACATAACAGAATATTCAAACCCACCCCCAAATCAGGTTCCTTTCAGGAAGATAAAACGAAGCAGGCACGATCATGTTTAGCTAACGGTAACTGCCCACCCAACGTGAAGCTAGGAGCAAAAAAGAGAATAGACCTGAAAGTAGACTGGAGAAGTGGCGAGGGTAGGGGAACTGGGAGAACACAATGTATCACATGAAAATGAAAGTCCGTATGTACAGGTGACAAGCACACGTACAATAAAGATTTTGAATATGGAACACTGTCAGATTTAGAAACATTTTTGTATGCTACCACTGCTCTGAACATCTTGTGGCTCTTTTCTCGTCCTCTCTCCTGAAAACAAGACCTTGAGCCACAGACCTTGTCTTCTAGAGAAATCTGCATTACATGGATTTAAAGGAATTTCTGAAAGATTGGGTAACAGAAGCCATGTGTTTGAACCTACAGACTACACCAAAGGCCTTTGGTCTAATTATCTTTTAGCAGGATGAGCCACCTCTCAGACAGACATCTGTCTTAGTTACTGTCTACTGCTGTGAAAGAGATGCCATGACCAAGGCAACTTGTATAGAGGGAAGCACTTAATCATGAGTTTGCTTATTATCTCTGAAGGGTAAGTGAGAGAGGGAGAGAAGGAAATCCAACAAGGTTATAACTACTTCAACAAGGGCACACTCCCTAATCCTTCTCAAAGGTTCTACTAAGGACAACCCAACAATTCTATTCAAACTTGAGTTCCCTGAGGGTTTTCTCATTCAAACTACAACACCCTACCGCAAAATTCTACCAATTATCCCGAAAGCACTTACAGGCAAAATACTAGGAAGCAAAATACATACAGAAAGCAATATGACAACAACCTACACATAATATTAAACCATAGGCAACTGCCACCTACAGCCAGTTTTGAATGGCTCAAATTAACAGTATTGTAATACATTAACAAAATTAATGCCTTCTGCTATTTTCTTCTCTTAAAACCACTTCTACCTATAACTTGTAATCGAACTCACCTGAACTGTATTGTTACCAACAAATATACCAATAATTATACAGTCAAAATTCAAAGCATTAAAATTATCTTCATCAAATACACTGAAACAGCTTCCATAATTGAGTCTGATGGTGCCAAACATGTCTGAGACAAAACACTGCATGATACAGCATCAGATATTTCGGGAGCTGTTGGAGGGGAAAAAACGTTCCCTAGCACTCCTGTATGTCATTGGAGAACACTGTTAGAGCTTTAGAGAGGCATGCTAACAGGTTTTGCCCAATGACTGGCAATTAGTACAGGGGACATTTTAGGCCACTTCTACCATCACCAGAGAGACTGCCATCATCTCTTTACCACAGTTCAATGGGCTGTACCTGCTAACGGGCCTATCCCTTTGTATCTGTGCTAGGTTATCTTTGGGGTCACATCTCTTGTTTGAAAAAAGCTTTTGGTTCCTCTATCCTCAATAGAATGAAAGCTTTCACCACATGAACAAGGTCAATTTGTTCTATTTGGGGGATAAAGTAATGAAATGAACTATAAAGTACTACAGTGTAAAATGTATTTGCCTTTCACCAACCTTACAAAAGAGAAGAGGCAATGAACAACTGGCATGTCATGGTGAGGTTTTCAGACTAGGTTTCAAATGATAAACATGAAGAGCAGCACAGAATATAGAGCACACACAGTGACTTTATTTGCACTAAGGAATGTTATTTTTCATTGTTTTCATTATTCACTTACCAACAATACATACATTTGTTCCTTTTTTCCAGTACACCAAGCAGTTGTACATTTCTAATTCACTGCAATAATTTAGGTACACCATATAGATAAATATAATGCGATGTTATTGTAGCTAGAAGCTTAAAACAAGTGTCTGCTAGGAAATACTGAAGAAATAATGTCCAACTTTGTCTTCAACTATATACAGTGTCCTTAATATCTCAGCACACAACTGCACAGAATCTCGTCTGTTATTATATGCTAACTTAATTCACATACCTAAGGATGAGCAGAGTCATAGAAAATGGGGAGCAGAGAACATCAACATTAAAATGGCTGCAAAAGATACTGAAGTGTGGTTTCCTTTAGAATCCTAATTGCATTAAGTCATAGTTCAGCTTTAAGGCGATCTGATGGTTTTTTGTTAAGATTTTTGTATTTTACATTTTCAGCCCAAACCACAATGAAATTTCTGTGTCTGTGCATGTACGTACACACCTCATAGGTTTTCTTTGATGCCAAGCATGTATTTTAGGAAGGCTCATTGTGTGAACTTTAGATTAATCCATTCTGCAAATGCCAAGTTTTGATTTTTAAGGGTTACATGACATGAGTTTTAAATAAGTTGTAGGCACCTTGAACATGTGATGGGAGCACTCCATATAAAGAATTTGTTCAAATCTTAGGACATTAGTTAAGATGGGGAAAGTGAAGAACAAAGGCTGTTATTTTACTGAGTTTATATTCCCTATCTTAAGTCGTCCAGAAGTGAGGCAGACGATAGTGTAACAGAAAGGTGTTAAAATAGTAGGAACTCAACAATGGGAACTCTGTGAAAGATCTAACAGAAATATCAAAGCCACTTCAAATATTAAATATATAAATCCACATAATCAAGTAAAAAACCTGGCCATTACTGTTGAAAGGAAACATGAATGATACACTATGCTTGAGCTGAGTCTCGTCAAAACAGCAGTGCTTCAGAGTATCGCTGTAGATGTACATGAAGTAGCCTTGAAATACTGGGACCTTAAATCCCTCCTTCATATTAGAAGCTAAAATGACAACGCACAGATTCTCATCAAATTGTGTTTTATTAGCAAAAAACAGTTAACACATAAAAGTAACTAAAAAGACATAAAGTAGTAGAGTTGTGCCAAGTGGGGAAGAGAGGAAACCCTGCTTCTAGCTGTCGCTGTCCCTTCTCTACATAGCATTGATAAGGACTGGTACTACCCATCTCATTACAGTGGCATGGGGTACTTAATTCACTTTCCAAAATGGTCTGCTATGGTCTGCCTACCTCCTCCCCTTCAAAAAACCCTCATGTTTGTTATTGGAAGAATACTAGTAAGTATCCTTTTAAAACGGGCTTAGACATTGGGGTGTTGCCTCAGAAAGTGGTATGATAAATACCCCATTTTCCCCAACCGCTTTTAACATGTGATGAAGCAGCAAGTAGGCCCTTGCCAGATGTTAGCACTTTGACACTGGGCTTCCAGGACTCCAAAACTGTGAGATGGTTATTCTGATGTGAGTTACCCGGTCTGTGGTACACTGCTACAGAACTCCACTGCCCAGTAGGACATGTCCCTCAGTAAAGTCCTTTACCAACTTTTCAGGTTGGAGTTTAGCTGTAGGGACAGGGTGATTTGAAATGCACTCTACAATTAAATCGAGGGTGACAATCTTGCAACATCTTTCTCAAAAGGTCTGTTAGTCTGTGTACTCCTCCAAAATATACAAACTGGGTAACTTATAAACAATAGACTGATATTCTTAGTTCTCCAGGCTGGAAAACATAGCAGCTTTTTTGGCGCTGGCCCATTTCTGCTCCAAAATCAGCACCCTGTTCCCAGATCTTCCACGAGAGAGTTAGGAGAGGAAGAGAGCTAGTGCAGTGTCCTCTAGCCATGGTACAGGGCATTTACCCACGGATGGTTAGCTCTGTTCATGAGGAATCACATCCCAAAGGCCCCATACTAATACTACCAACAGCAGAGTGTGTCTGACCACCCATGTTGGATAGAAAACAGTTAAACCATTAACAGTTGGGCTCCAGCCCAAAGATGAAGAGGTGACTACAAGACATGTCCTGAGAAAACAACCCGTCCTCAAATGCCAAGGAGATAGAACTTGTAGCTAATTTTTCTCATTGGTACAACCACTGCTCCCCAAGCTTAGTTTACTCAAGTTTGAGTTGTCAAGAAAGCTGTAGCAATGTGCTTGCCCTGAAATATCTGCAGACTAAGATTAAATTCTGTGCAAAAGCAGTATGCACTCTTAACTGCTGAGCCAGCTCTCCACGCCAAATACAATCTCACTCCTAATCGATCAATGAGAAACATTCTACAAGCCAGAAATACACACTGAAACTATAAAGAACAATCTTCAGAGAATAATAAAAACACCCAACATAAAAAGCTGACACATGTTGCACACAGACTAGGGAAAGCTCTGTGCAACACCAGCTCTGCAGCTCTCTACTACAAATGCGCAGCTGCCTCTTTCTGTAGGGAATGGAGTGAGGCCTCAATGCAAACACAGCGGCCAGGCTTGGAACACGCGTGCCGCACTAGGAACGTCACGGAATGAAAGGTTGGGAGCACCACCTGAGCAAGGTGCGAAAAGGAGAAACCTGGATCCAACTCCGCCATTGCAATAGCTGCGTGGCTTTGGTAAGATGATGGCCTCTTCTGAGCACTCAGGCTCCTCAGGCAATACATGGGAGGACAAATTACACTGGAGGCCTACTCATGCCCAAATATTCCTCAACTGCTTTTAACATTTATACCAATGCTGGCAAAAACACTCGTTTAATTAAAAACTATATTCACTCAGTCATTCAATGCCTTTATTATGCATGTCATCCATGTCAGACACTGGAGAGCCTGGGAACAGACACAGAATACACATATATACACGCCTTAATGGAAGCAGCAGACAGTAAAGCTTTCCCAATAACGGACAGCTACACAGAAAACGGATGTCTGCCAATACATAGCTAATACTAACCAGCTAGTGAGAGCTTCGGCCAATAGTGTCTTCCTCCTTCACACTCCTAACTCGCTTAAGGAAATCAAGTTTAAAGAAATCTTGCATTTACAATCAATTTCAAAGGTGTCAAGTTTATAAAAATACTTTATTTTAAAGACTCTTAGTAGGACTTCAACATTTTAAGATTATACTAAAAAGACAATTCAGTGGTCAGCATATTAGAGGCTGTGATGAAACCCGCTTCATAACCACTACTGTACACATTGTTAACCAGCTGTGGGTAATGGAGGACATGAGTCAATATTTAAATATTACATGTTTTCTAAGAATGAGATGAACTGTCCCTATGAATACCTTCATAAAGGTTACAAACATATATGAACTCACAACTGAGTTACTTAAAATATATATGAACGTACAACTGAATCATTTGATTTAGTATTTTACAGTGGTTTTTTTTTAAATCTAGTTCTATAATATATTTTTGTTTAAATTTTTTTTACCATATTTCTCTGAAATACAAGCATAGAACTAATAGTAAGATCCAAAATGAGAAGAATTACTTTCCCCAGGAGAGGGAGGAGGAGGGGGAGGAGGAAGTGGAGGTGGGGGTAGGGAGTATGGTAAGTTAAGAACAGGATGAGAGGTCATGCTAGGTGCAGCCCACCCCATGCTAACCGTTGGTGGGGGTGGGGGCGGGGGCGGGGGCGGCAGTGGAAAGTTATGCATATCAAACATGGGTGGGGGAAAAGGATAGTGGGGCATGACAGGATTATCTTGTCTCTGAGGTGGAAATCCCAAGCTCTCTTGAGATGCCATAGGATCTGAGTTATAGTACTGCTGTGGCGGAGGTCTGCCATGGCTTCCTCGAGAGTATCTGCCCCTCGGAAAGCCTCTCGTGAATTCCCTGTTGTGATATCCTTTCGAATGTTCTGAAGAGCTATTGGCATTCCAATTCTGATGCACTTCACCAAAATCTTCACCTTTGATAGCAGAAATAAAAGAAAAATTAAAATTTAATATATCAAGATCGTTGTCAGAAAGTGACTTCTACTCCTTATAATATGACATAAAACTCAGTTTTAAATGAATTGAAAAGGCACAACTTAAAGCTTAAGGATTAGGGACGATGCTAATAACTGCATTCAAACCCCACAAAGCCCCAGAGCATTATCCCCATCCACACCCACGGCTGAGCAGGAAGGCTACATTCCTGCCTAGTATTGGTCCAGAGAAATGAAAATTTATTTTAAAAGCCTGTATAAACATATTTATACAAGATTTATTCCTGACCACCGCCCCCCCAAAGGAAACAAGCCAGATGTTCCTTAATGGGTAAGTAGTTAAACTATGTATGGTATAATTCCCTCCACAGGACAGGACTCCAGAAAGAAAGGACAATCTACACATCTGGCAACTTGGATGAATTTCCAGGAAAGTATGATCAGCACCAAAAGCAACATGTGATTTTCACACTGTGTGAGCCACTACAGGATTTCACTCATGTTCTGGAAATGACCACGGATACTGAAGAGATAGAGAACAGCCAGACAAAGCAACCCTGAGCCCAGCAATTGCATGTGTAAGACAGACAGTGGAGGAAGGAGCAGAGAAACGCAGACAGACAGACTTGTTCCTATGAGCTGAGGTGAGAAAGACAAACATAGCCACAACTAGAAAGTGAATAAAGAACTAAGGAGCATTCTGTTGTGGGCTTAGAAATCCTGAGCCTTAAAAATACTACCTCGATAATAACCCTAGCTGTGAAACAGCAATTTCACAAGAGTGAAGAACATATAATACATCTCTCCTGCTGTTTAATACAACTATGTAAATCTATAATAATCTCAAAAAGCTTAACTTTTAAAATGAAAATATTATAAAAGGAAAAGTCAAAGAAATAGTGGGGACTGGGTGCCATACTATAAAGTCTGACCATGGGCACATGACTCCTTGAGAAAGCCTCCTCTAACAGTCTCAGCTTGTTACCCTAGAAGACACCGTGAGATGGAGCTCGTAAGAGGGCTCTCCACATAGCACATGCAGGAGATTAAAAGAGAACGCTGATGCTTCTCTTTAATGTTTACTTACCTACTGTACATGAAGGTAACAATACACTCACCTGACTCATTCAATTCAGACTTGAGTTTTTTGCGGCCTTGAATCTGAGACTTTTTCCTCTGTTTGGCTTCTTTTTCTTTCTCATCATCACTGAAATCCAAGGCCTTGCGGATAAAAGTAGAGATGGACTTACCGTCAGTTTGCCAATGAGACAGCAGTGCTCAAACCACTGCTTACTGACTGACCAGAGGAAAGGTGCTCACTTCAACTCAACACTACCTACCTATTAATATATGAGCTAACTTCTAAAGTAATAACAAAACATCTGGTTACTGTATTTTAAGCCCTAATAACTTTATTAAGCTGGACACTCTGGGTTTCTTTTTGTTTGTTTGTTTGTTTGTTTGTTTGATTTTGGTCTATCTAATTCCTAGAAATCTTTAGAGAGGTAACTTTAAAATGCCAAAATTAGCAATATTCAGATATGCAATACATATTCCATTCCCTGAACAGAAGTCCAACTTCCTGCTTAGACTTAATAATCATTATCATGGCAGCTGCCAGGGAATGCCAAAGAAAGCAGTAATGAAGACTAAGCCACTTTTACACATCACCAGATCCAAGTCACTCAAACTCGGACACAAGCCTTGTCTCTCAGCCTCACGTCAGCTTGAATCTCATTCCTTATAATACACAATACAGCAAACAAGCTGTGATAGGAGGGTAAAGGAGAAAGCAGCAAAGACTTACTGAGCACACAGTCAAGACAGCAGAGTGCTAAGTCAATGTGCTCTGTAAGGCAAAGGAAAGCTTTCTCTAATAGAATGGAGTAAGAACACTGTGGTATCAGGTTACTGTCTTCTCAGGAGTGAGAGGGAGAAAAATTATAATTGGGAGAAGTTTTAGAGATTGCTTTGAGTAAATTTTGCTTTCATTCCCTAAAATCATCTTTCTTATACAAATTCAATTTTGCATTTATGAAGTATTTAAATCCATTATGAAGTCTGCATATGTACATTAAAATGTAGGTAAAGATGAGTAAGATTTATTTCTAAGAAGTCTTTATGTCTTTTATGAATGTCTAGCATTTTACCATGGTCTAAAATTAGAGAATTCTTCTAGACTGTAAGATTATCATTAACAACTATATAAAATTAAATCCCATCATTTTTCAAGAGGCAGTCTGCCTGCCGCCCCCATCGCCCAAAACCACAATCATACAGCATGTGGGAATTGCTTCTATAAAAAAGTCAATCTAAGCAAACCAATTTCACAAGAACTTGACATTACCAAAATTATTAACTTTAATCCTGAGACCTAAAATGGGGATTTAACAGGACCAATTTTAAGACCCACGTTGATGTCCAAAACACTTTACACACGCGATCTCATTATTAAGATATTGTAAGCGTGACAGAGAGTGTGAGTGGGCATACATTCTTAGCATCGCTGAGTAACGTGTTCCTATGAGATCTCCTGAACGGGCCATAGCCTGACTCAAACCTCAAAAAGTTAGACGCTAACACAGACATGCTCTTCTGCACTGTTTGACATATCTGAAGTATTCAGAAATTACATCTTCAATTACACCAAAGCCATAACAACAAAATCTTTAGAATATCCAATTCTCCATCACCTGGAGTAGAAGAAAATAACCATAACATTCACATGTGCTCACATGTGTTCACATCTCTAGAAAGACTAAATCAGTATCCCACCTTAGGAGATGAAACTAAGGTCCTATGAAAATAGACACAAAACATAAAATCAAGACATGAGGTTAGAGAAGAATAACTGAGTTACACAGACGTGAGGGAGTAGAGCCGGCATCTGCTTCTGACACTACCCACACCTCCAATGGGAGGTTCACTTTTGCATCACAGCCAAATGTTATCAGTTCCCACACTGACATTCACTACACCTAAGAGTAAACTTGGGTTTAAATAATAACATGCCATATCAACAAAGTTCATAAAAATGAGAATTATAACAAAGTAAGCTAGAATTAATTAACAATGCATATGAGTAAGGTATATGCTGCCTTGTGAAACATTAAAAGGCTCATACTAACTTCTGGAGGTGGTTCCTGATCATTCTTCCAAGAAGCATCAGATCCTCTGTCCCTAGAAAAGATCATATTCTGTTAAGTGCTTACAGAACCCAACGCTCTTAGAAATTAGATGAGCCCAGCGTTTACTTTTATACGAAAACACCAAGAAACTGAGACTCTTTTTGGTGTCCTTCACCAATCTCAAATAATGCAGGCCTCCTACAGGAAACACACACACACAGGACCACCGGAACATGTGTTGACACTAGGGAGCTTCGTGGAGAAGGTTATGCTGTGCAGAGAAAGTGGGTCTGCACTTGATTTCACTTTGAAGATGCTGACCTTTGTATAGAATTTGGTTCCACACCCACACGAGACGATGTTTTGCAGGAACAGGCAGAGGCAAAGGTACAAGGTTCTTTTTCCTTAACTCACCTAAGAAATACCATCAGTTTTGTGAGTGATTCTCAAAACAAAAGGGTAAAAGAAAGACTGGTGAGTTTGGGGAGAAGGACACTGAATAGGCTGAAGGACATTGTAGTGTATCAGCAGCCTATATGAAATGAGTCATTAGAGACAAAATAAAATGTATTAGGGTATAATTATTTCTAAAACCTCATTTTAAAATGTTTTATCTTAACTATATCATGGTTTCAGCTATATTTCTTACTTAACTATATTAATATAAATTGAGACCAGATATCCTGACTACTTTAAATTAGATTTTAAAGATAAATGGATTTTCCTGAATCAGTGCCACTAAAATCTATGTGCCAATGATAGTAATGTCACAAAATGAAAACTGCTTTAAAATTTAAAATTTTCACTGAGATCTTTGCCATTACATGGTGCTATCAATGACAGTTTTTTAAGTGAATCAGCTGTCATTAACCTTACTTAAACCCAGTGTCCTTTTAGTACAATCAGTACTAAAAATGATGTATAGGATCCTTCGTCTAAGTTTATAAAGGTGACAGTAAAGTTCCTTGGCTAGTATATCTACCATAAGAAACTCAAATTCACCAATGAAAGATCAAGCAACAGACAGAAGTGATAGGAAGCAGCTAAAGTAGTCTTGTTAGGTGTAGAACTGCAAACGGGATGAACCATTCCACTGCAGAAGCCAAGGTCCAGATACAGGTAGGTACAAGGAGACACCAAAATGAATAAATGGGAACTGTTTCTGCAGTACAGCCTCATCACTCCCTTCTCTGGTTTATTCCTATTTCTCAGAATTGAAAGCTTTTACTTAGCTATTTCATAAGCATTTTCAGAAACCCTGTTTTGGTATCTGCTAAAGGTTTTGTATGTGGCACATACACTGGATGTGTCTTAATATTCACAGAAGAATGAAACAGTCAACTGCATAAGCTTAATTATTTAAAATGTAATGTCCTTATGGTTCAGTATCTATTTAACTCATTTATCTTGTCATCATTTCATATAAAAAAAATTAACCACATACAGCTGGAAAAATAATTGAGGCTAAATGGTCCTCCTTTAGAGTCTTATAAATGTCAATGTCCATTATGGAGACCAGAATATTTACTTCTGAATAGTGCGTGAAATTTAGAAACCTAATTTAATATAAAAATGGCTTAGAGAACTTATTCTGTGGTATCTGATAATAGTATCTTTTTATAAGGCTAGGCACTGTGGTGCAAACTTGAAAACTCCACACATGGGCAACAGAGGAAGAAGGACCAGGAATGAGTCCAGCTAGGGATACATGACAGTCTGCCTTAAACAACCAAAAAATAAACAAAAACAAAACAAGAAAACAAAACTAAAAACAGCTCTTTAAACTTATAACTTTATTGGAAATAATTTCCTTTATGTAGTAATACTAATATTGAAATTTATCTACCAAAATATATAGTGAAAAGAAAAAACAATGAACTAAAGTCCATAAGGGTTCTATGTTCTGCAAATGCTGTCAACCTAGTGGCTGATCTGGGGAAAGCATAAGATCACATATTTTCTACCTGCTACTGCTAATGATAAATCATAGCTCTCAAAGATGTTCATAGTAAGAAAAATGAGTTCTCTGGAAAACAGCTACCATTTAAGTATAAGAAATGATCATCTAAGAAAAACCACTCCTAAAATATATGACACAGGAAGACCACACATCAATGAAGCACTTACTGTTTGAGTTTTTCTGTGAATATATACTGAGTGAAGTCTTTCA
The DNA here is from genome assembly GCF_021556685.1 of Rattus norvegicus. Classification (NCBI taxonomy): domain Eukaryota; kingdom Metazoa; phylum Chordata; class Mammalia; order Rodentia; family Muridae; genus Rattus; species Rattus norvegicus. Next base: position 28,930,628 of record NC_141549.1, read on the forward strand.
TTGATGGAGCAAAATACATAGTATCCTTTATTTTGATACCTTTACTCTCAATGTGCTCTGAAGAATTGAACCGTAACACATAAAATGGATGGGCAACAGGTCCAAAGATCTCAAATATCTACAAAACAGAAGACATGGAACATATATCCTAGTAATTTGAAAAGGTAGCAAGATTTTTAAAAACACTGACAATTGCTAAAACACGCCAATTCTGTTACAGCAATAAACTTTTTTTACACCTGAAGTTTTCATATTCTGATTACAAACACAATAGCTTATTATAAACTTCTTTCCTGCAAATAAAGGAAAAGCAAGTTTGTTTTATGAACAATTCTAACCATTTTGTCAGTACATTCTAGATGCAAATAGTAAACTTTTCTATTAATGTTCACGAGTTATATGCTATATAAAACTATAGGACATAGTCAAAAATTTTAACTTCCTGGACAAACATAGGACAGTAATAATCTACATCATTAAAAAAAATTCTGTGACTCCAACAATCCATGGTAATCCCTGTAACCTTGTACCTAAGGCTCATTCCTAGGGTCTCATTTCCTGAATCCTATGATTCCGTTTCCTAACTATGGTAATGACTATACCTGAGGACCCCTATGATGACTTCCGGCTTATGTAGAGCTTGGTTCATATTAAATCTGTGACACTAAAAATTCTTGGACTCATTTTAAGTAACCCTTCCCTTAGGATCTAAAATGGTTCTGCTTCAAAGCTACAACTAAATCATTATGAAGTTTTAAGTTAAAAAAAAGTATCACATAGGAGGTGGCTAGAGGGAGGAAACTGGTTGGGAGATGGGAGGGGAACAGGGGGTAGGGAGTGGGGTGGAGATCAGGTGTAGGGAGAGCAGGAGAGAGAATGGAAATGAATGGACAAAGGGGGAGATGGAGGAATGGGGGATAGAGACACAGGGGAGGGGGGTAGGCCTCAGGGTAGCTATGAGGATGACTCTCGCTGAAACTCCTAGTAGTAGAGATACAGATCCTGTAGTAGCTACTTCCTGTAGGCAAGCAGTGCTGCTAGTGAAAAGAATAAGGATAGCAGCACACCCACAAAACCTTCCATGGAAAATGTGGCCTGCCTGCAAGATGTGCAGGGATAGATATGGCAGACAGAGGGAATGGCCAACCAATGACTGGCTTAAACTGAGACCCATCCCATCGGCACAAACCAATCCCTGACACTATTAATGATTCTCTGTTATGCTTGCAGACAGGATCCTAGCATAACTGTCCCCAGAGGCTCTACCCAACAGCTGACCTAAAAGATGCAGAGTCATAACCAAACGTCGGTCCACAACCAAACGTTAGATGGAGCTTGGGAAGTCGTGTGGAAGAGTCAGGGAAAGAACTGAGAGACCCTAACAGGATGGGCACCCTACAGGAAAACCAAGAGTCAAATCACCTGGACCCTTGGGGGCTCTAGAGACTGAACTACTAAGGAAAGAACATACATGTTCTGGACCTAGGCCCCCCCACATATGCAACAGATGTGCAGCTTAGTCTTCATGTGGATCTCCCAACAACTGTAGCAGGGGCTGTCCGTAATCTGTTGCCTGCCTATGGATCCTGTTCCCCTAACATCCCTGTCTGGCCTCAGTGAGAATGGATGTGCCTAGCTAGCCCTATAGTAACTGACATGAGTGTGTTCGTGGGGGGGTGGGAGTGGAGGGACCAGGCAGGGATCCCTATTCTCAGAGAAGAAAGAAGTACAGGGGAAAATGGGAGAAGGAGGGAGGAGTTTCCAGTGGTACTCAAGGAGAAGAGGGACAATTTGGGGATATAAAGTGAATGAAAAATTATGTTAAAAAAGTATCACATAGCAAGTGATAGGAAGATTATTATAGTCTTAGCCTGCACCTCATGTTGTACCTCAGTCACAGGAAAACTTGGTTGATTGAAATAAACAATTTGTTCAGTCAAGATTTAAAAGGATGTAGAAACATTATTTTAAAATAAAGAAACAATCAATCAAAAGAACCTTACGGAGCTCAGAATGTGGGTGTGGTGCTGAGCAACACCTGAGGGTGAGACTGAAGAGCATCTTTACAGCGGGGCTCTAGGAAGCAGGCCTGCCTTCTCAAAGGTCCTTACAAGCGCGCTGCACCCTGCCTAACATTCTACTCAGCACTGGAAAGTTTGTAACTGCACACCACCTAATGTGAAATTAAAACAAAGGAACTTTTACAGTGTGAGAAAAGCATAAAAAGCAAAGTTTAGAAGAATAAGAACGGAGACTTTTACTTTGGGCCACCTACACACACCTTTATACTTTAAATAAGATACAATTATACAAAGGGTGCCCATCAAAGTGGTTAGCACAGGTCATCACCACAACATAGCACTTATCAGCATAGGAAGCTGTAAGGAAACATCTAGTAACAGAGTATGCAGTCCCCCAAATTCTCATCTCACAGCTGCTCTCAGTTTATGACCCAGCAGTGTGTGACCTGCTGGCCTAGCCGATTGACAGATTCTATGGAGGATGAGCTCCACCTCCCTTCCATTCATTCACTCACCCAGCAGTTAGTCCATGTGGGACTAGGCTACTCCTACCTTCTCTAAGGAGAAATCCATCAGGAAACAGACCTACAACAGCTTGTTTTCCTCATTCTGGTCACTAGTTTGTTTCTCAAATACCTTTACCCAGCTCTGCTCTAAACCCATTTCAAAGAAAAGGTATTTAGATGTATGCATTTTATTTCCTTCTTTGAGGTAGGACCTCTTCAATTCTCTTCAGACCATAGAATGCTGCCCTGCCTAACACTTTTCAAATTTACGAGTTCTGAGTAAAATTTAAACAAAGATGTCATTTACCTTCATGCATGTAATCTTCATCTAATGCATATCAACATTTACTAGTCTGAAAATTCACATATACCTGTGGTATAGAAATACCATTTATAAGGCTAAATTACCAAAGCACATATTCTAAAATTAAAATTGCCCAGGAAAACTATGAGAAAAAAATAATAAGAATTAGGGAAACAATCAATTTTAGTAAGTTTATTTCAGATTAAAAGAAAAATCAAGTCACAGATTTCCCTTGCTTCTTCTCCTCCTTCCTTGGGGACAGAAGTGAACACTGTATGCTTTCCTCTGAAGTCATAGAAAAGCAGCCCACAAAAAGCACAGAAACCTGCCCAGGGCTCAGCCCTGCGGCCTCTCGCACGCCTTCTCTTTCACCTAGGGTGTTGTCTTTCTCCCTGTGTGTAGATGCACATGGGCACCAAAACCACTCAGCCTCAGTTTACAGAGGAGAAAAGGCAGAGCACCATCCTCCTCATACAAATCTCCCCTCCCTTCACAACCTTCACCCAGAATAAAAAGTTCTCAATGCCAACAATTCCTGCCACCAACTGCTTTGTAACGAGCCATGGTACACTAGCCTGCCCAATTTAACATCTGTAGTGGTAAAAGGTGACAGAACTCCGTAAACCTTGATCCTTCCTAAGTTGTTTTAAAACACTAAAAAAAGCAGAGAACCAAGAAAGGGAGGTAAGTTTGCCTAGGAAGATCTCCTTTTTCCTGACTCAATGTAACTTTCTTTAATCTCCTGAAATAAATTTTTGAACAGCAAGTTGCAGAGAACTACTGGTTTCTTTCTTAGGATTTCAAGCAGGTACACATCTACTCAGCATGTTTAATTCAAAAATGAACACTTGTTTAGTTTTTAAGCTCTTAAATTTAAGAGGCCCAGAATTACCTTACTTACTGAGCAAAGTGTGTGCTTTTCACATTAAACATGGACATGCATGGCTACCCACTAAGAGGGTAAAAGAGGTCCCTTGGGCATGGCTACTTCATCCACATTGATAACCCTCTAGCTTGTATGTAGAGCAATACTAAATTTGCTGTTGAAATCTTTTCCCATAAACATATAAATAAACTCCCCTCTGTACCTCTACCTGAAGTGTTTCAAAGCCACTAACTTCAAGAAAAGCAGTAGTTATTTTACTACACTATGCAAATGCTAGTCAGTTCTGAGTACTTGTGGAAACAGAAGCAATGTCTCTATTTAGAACTTCTGCCTCTGAATAGCTGACAAAACACTGAGAAAAATAAAACAAACATGTGAATTTACTGGTCCATGCAGCAAAGAATTCTAAGGCATATTAAACCAATTTATAACACACGGGGAGAATTGAGAATGAATTATAACTTGATGACTCGTCTACTTAATAAGCTCTTAAGATAAACAAGACAAACCAAAAAACAAAGTAACAAGAATTTTTATGAGTTTTAACCAACCTTCCCTGCTGCTTGTCGATCACTTTTGAAAATGACAGTATCCTCATTAACTGGAGGTATGTTAGTCATAGACTCAATTATCACTGAAAAATACACAAAAAGCAGATTATGCTTTATAAAGAAGATAAACCAGAATTTTAAATATCATCTAAGTCTTAAGTGCAATACAACTAAAGATTTAAGGTGGGGGCTGGGGATTTAGCTCAGTGGTAGAGCGCTTACCTAGGAAGCGCAAGGCCCTGGGTTCGGTCCCCAGCTCCGAAAAAAAAGAACCAAAAAAAAAAAAAAAAAAAAAAAAAAAGAACTAAAGATTTAAGGTGGCATAACATACTTCAAATACTTCAATAAGTATTCCTTCTTAGTAAACAAAATCTTAATTACCAAATAGCAAAGGTCGATGGGTTGTAGTTATTTTAATATAGAAAGCTACAATTACCAGAGGAAAAAGTATAACAGAAAATATTAATTGCTCAACAGTCTTGAACAAATTCAAGCCATGTGCATTTTTAAGCAGTTATTACCTAATATATCATCATCTAGTCTCAAAACTTCTATTACAGAATACTGGTAAGCTTTTACCAAGTCGCGAAAGCAGCTTCTTTTGAATAAATGAAAGCAAAGTGACAACAAGTCCCCAGTGATTGCTACTGCATACCGCTCTTCTCTAAGAAGGAAGACTCGGTGTCCCAAGGCTTTAACACAATACCCAATTGTTATGTGTAACACATATACACCATAGTAAGTTCTAGAAAAGTTACAATAACACAGAGGACCACTACATTACACAGAAAATGCCATTATTTACTGGAAATGAAGCGCAGATAATTAAAAGTAACACAAAACTCTCTTTTGTATTTCAATTTATTTCAATTAAATTCTGAGTTCTAAATATAAATGCATGATATGAAATTCAGGAGACTCTCCCCCACACATACACTCAGTAATAAAATGTAAAAAATTATCTACCATGGAGTATAAGTAATTGCAGTAAATGTAGTAACTGGAGTAAGCTTTAGAATTATTTTTTATAAGAACAAAGATATTTACCTTAATATAAATTTAAATTAAAAATTATAAAATTATGGTAAGTATTAATTCTTAAAGATATGAATATACCTATTGTCTGGGAATGGATCAAAAGGTAAAGCTCTATCTCACCTACCTGGTAAGTGATCAGAAGAGGAAGACCTGAACTTTGTGTTATGTACAAAACTCCTATGGCTGTCTCAGCCAACAGTGGCTTCCTAGATTCCCTCACTGCAAGACTCAGAGTTGTTCTTGGTTGACTACCATAATTAGATGATAAGACCCAGCTGCCAAAGACTCCACATAGTGTGGTTGCAGGGCAGAAAAACTAAACTACACTGAATGGGCTATAAACGGAAACCCTCTTCAGCTAGGGCCTTGAGGGCCAATCACTTTATCCTTTGGTTGTTTATTTTTCTAAGAAAATCTGCAAACTTCCGTCCTGACCAAATCCAGGGTTACTGGGAGAGGATGTAGTTCATATTCTTGAAGGTGTATCTGTCCTCTTCATCTACATGTGGTATTACTACTAATTCTACTGGCTGCTCGTGTCACAGCAGACTTTCCAAGGAATAGCCAACAACATCTAATGGATGTAATGATGGATACAAAAGGGTCAAAGGGGATTAATTCCTCCCTTTAAGTGTGAGGCAGGAGGATCTGAGTTTAAGCCTAGCTGCTCTGTGGAGTGACACAGCCAGGGATACAGGGAGAGACCCTCTCTCAAGTAACAACAGCAAAGCAAGCAAGCAAGCAAGCAAGCAGAAGAATGAAGAAGAGAGACAAGAGACAGGAATAGGAGTCTTGTGGGCTATGCCTAGAAACAAAGACAAAGAAAGGACCCTACAAAAGTGCCAGCGCTGTTGGACAGCTTTGTGGAGTAGTCTGATGCAGGTCTGGTCCTAGAAGGCTAAACTGTCGTGTCCAAGAATGCAGAATGCTGCAAACTCATAAAATTTGTGTCAACTTGTTACAGCCAATAAAGTAAACACAACTACAAAAAAAAAAAAAAAAAAAAAAAAAAAAAAAAAAAAAACTAACAAATTCTCAAAAAAAGATCTCAAAAAACCAAAGACAAGAAAATATATAAGTAAAAACCAAATATGATACCTTCAAGTTTAATGAATAAGATAAAGTGTACATGTCTCAAAAAAACGTAATACATCAAGTCCTTGACCTTGACATCAGTGCATGCCTGAACACAAATCTTGTTAATATAGTTACTTACATACCTAACTGTTCAATAATGCTCGAAACCTTCCCAAGAGGCTTTAGTGCAATGTCTTCAGGCAGAGTAACAGTGAGTTCTTCCACAGAAGGTAGTTCCTATAATATAGTGGAAGACATTAATCTTCTTGCAGCTTCAAAAGCAAGGAGCAATATTTTCCATTTCAAGTGTGATAGAGAATACTGAAGATGGACGGTGAGGGTTAAAGCACTCCTTCAGTGTCTCCTTTGTAGTAAGGAGCCAGTTGACTGCTGACTGCAGCTCAGACACTTAAGGAACTCAGTACCTCTTTGTACATTAGCCAAAGACTATAGATATAAAACACTACCAATCACTTGACAAGAGATGACCTCTGTAAAGAAAAGCTGTATTAAGGAAACCAGACAGACTCCATTTGAAGAGTTCTACTAAGAACTACCATTCCTCCACGGCAGGAGGCTTGCTTCTTTGATCGGTTTTGTTAATCTAGCGAATTAATTAATGTGACTTTAATTATAGTAGAATAAACAATCAAAATTAATTAATGTGACTTTAATTATAGTAGAATAAACAATCAACAATCTTTCCTGGCACCGTGGGAAACGTGAAAGTCTGACAGTGACACCTATCAATCAAATACAGAATTCTTGGAAACAGATATGCCCTGTAAAAGCTGAAAAGGTGTTACCTCCTACCTTCTCTTTCCAGGTTAAAAAATACATTTCTTAACACCTACAGATTTCTTTTTTGACCCAACTGTAAACCATACCTCCGTTGCTATAGAAACTAAATACCGAAATAAATGAAGTTAAAGCAAAACCTAAGAATAAAACTGACGTTAGTTTTCATATTAAGTAAACAGAGCTTTGAGACCTGAGAGTGCAAAGGCCTTGTCAATACACTTAGTGGTTATTGGTAGCATAATGTTTGGAGAAATTTAAGATGAGAAAAATCTAAACAAACAAAGTATAATGCAAATGATCATGGATAGTCATTTTCCCTGTGCAACATACATTTCTAAAAGAATCATACGTCTCAAACATACTTCTTTCTGGGATATGGATATATATATACATATATATATGTGTATATATATATATATATATATATATATATATATATATATATACTTTAAATCAAAGATTACTTACAAAAAGATAAACTAAGGGTTTCTGCCAACATAGTACAGCAATTTGCCTCAGTAGAGTTAAAACATGCCTAATGTTAAAGGAAATAATTTTGTTTTAACTGTCAGATTTCTACTGAGCATCTTTAGGGAGAGAACAACCACCTGCCATTTTTGAAATATATTATTTTGTGAGTATGTTTTTGCTACAAGTATGTGAGAGCACCATGTGTATGCCTGATGCCAAGGAGGCCAGAAGAGGAATTCCTGGAACTTGAGTTACAGATGTGTTGTGAGTCATCAAATGAAGGGAACTGAATCACTTAAGGGGCTAAGTGATCTGTCCAACCACCTCTAACACTTTAACACAATAAAGACAGAAGGAGGTTCTATGGTAAAATTCTCCTACTTTCAAAGTGTTAGTATGCTTATCAGACATCAAAAAGATTTTCAAAATAAGTTCTAATTGTAAAATACGTTCATATGAAAAGAACAAACCGACCTTCCCTTAGTACAGGATACAAAGGAAAGAACAACCCCCTGACCTCACCCTTGCCACACCAGTTACTGTCACTGGCCTGTGTTCCCTTCAAACATTCACTATGCAGACACAGCTTTACCTAGCTTGATACTTTTCACTCTACTCAAATACCCTTGCTGTACACTACCTATCTCCTTTACAGCCTGCATATTTTCCTAGACCAAAACAGAAATATCTACCCAATCATACTTTACACCTACTGTGTGGTCTTATAGAGGTGTGACATAATCTAACACAGTAATCATGAAATATTTAATTGTTCTCTAAAAGTCTTTGACATACATGTTTTTACATGACTTTGAGGCTCTTATAAGCAGATCTCCCACACTATCCTACATTGTATCAATTCACACCTCTGTCATCATGCCCTTATGCGAAGTAAACTTAAAATCTCTGCCAGCTGATACAGAATAAGAAAACACCTAGCTTTTGAACATCGTTGATTTAAACTTGACTGATAAGCAAGACTACATATTTCTTGGTGTATCTTATGTGTTTATGAACTACAAACATAATTCATGCAGTTTCTGTTTTGGAGGATTTATCTTTTCCTGACTTTTCTGAGAACTATGGACTTGTAAGGCTATTTTCCTTGTTTCACTGAGCATATCTGCTCCCTTAGATGCTAGCATTGTCTGACACACATCTGACACTTCTGAGTTGCTCAAAAAACCCACTGGCATTGTCACTTCTCTAGTTTCGGGAGTCAGCATTTGTTTATTTGGTCCATTCATTATGTTATCCTTGTGTAAAAGTAGAGCAGAAATTGGCTTTATCTTTACCTAAAACACTAGTCGGCAATTCCCAGGGATTATAATCTTCCAGATGGGCTTGAAAAGCAGACTTTAACATATTAAATATACTTATCCTTGCACGGTTCTACCAAAATCTCAGTTTAGCTCCACTGACCTGTGACACCAACACCATCAGTATAGTAACAACTGTGGCTCTCATCTACTCAGGAAGAGCTAATTCCCTACCAACTCCATCAGTATTTTCCCGGATGGCATTTTTTTCTAATTGTTCTTACATGTTTATTCTACTAGGCAGACTTCAGGACTGTCATAGTAGTATTGTTAGTATTGACTGAGATCACAGTATAGTACCTTTGATACCTACATTAGCACTTAGGCTCATTTTAAGCTACATTAATTACTCGCTATCATAAATTCCTAGTATTTAGCCCCCACATCCCTTCTTAACCCCAGCCCACGAGCTGAGTTCTCTCCCCTTCCTCTGAGGCAGGGTCTCACTACATAGCTCTGGTTGAGCTGGAACTCACTATGTAGACCAGGCTGGCCTCAAACTCAGAAATCAGCCTACCTCTGCTTCCCAAGTGTGCATGCCACTCTGCCCAGCTTTGTCTGATTCTTTGCAACTGACATACTCTTTGCAATATTAGTGCTTTATGTTTTCAGATTCCATATTGATTTGCATTTTATAATGTTAAGAAGATATGTAGCTATTCCTCTAAGGTTAATCAAAAAAGTCCAGTGGGCCTTACTGTCACTTCATATCCTATTATTAACACAATTTTTGTAAGTTAAGCTTCCTCAGTGAACAATGTAATGAAGTCCTAATATTCTTCTAAGAAATATTTGCAAGAAAATAAAACATAACATACAGCACCAGACTGTTTCCAAGGCAAATGATCAGTGTTGTTGTCAGAAGGGAGCATAGCAAGCCATTCACCACCTTATTTCAATCATTATTATAATAATGAAAAGCCCCTATTAAAACTGTGCAGGACATCTGATTTCATGGAGAAATAAACACAGGGAAAACTAAAGGCTGGAATTTGTGACTGCTACCACACTTCCAGTCTCAGCTGGGTAATCCCGAGGAGCCAGGAACATGAGAATGCGCCGTACTTCCAAGCATTAAACTGAGGGATTACATCACCTTTATTCACTCATTAATTTGTGTGTATATGTGTATGTGTGTGTGTATCCGCGTGTGCGTGCATGTGTGTGGCGCGAGTGTGGCACGTGTGTGGACGTGTGTAAGCCATTCTCACCTTGGTTTTTGAGACAGTATCTTTGCTAAGTCTGCAGCTCACTGACTGGCTACACAGGCTGATGTGGCAGCTTCAGAGCTGCAGTCAGACCCTCCCTCCCTCGCCAGCGATGGAGCTGCAGACACATGCCACAGCATTCTTCACAGCACAACACCTACCTGTAAAGTGCCATAAATAAAATCTCTATTCTAAATACTCTATAGCATACAGAGCATACATAATCATCTAAATACTGTACAAAAAACTGCAACAGAGAAGTAATCAAACACGATTCCAATTTGAGCTTGGTATACCTTGAAAAGTCAGCTAAATCAAGCTGTACAAAGTTACGTCCAGAATGACATATATTTTTCAGACAAAAAAAAAAAAAAAAAGGAAAGAAAAGAAAAACAATGGTGGAAAGTAGAGTTTATTTCCTTCGAATAAACAGGCTAGGAGAGAGAAAAGAGAAATATTTTAAAAATATTTTAAGTCCTATCAGCTAGAATTCATCTAAGAGATGTTCTTTCCTGGGAGCCCGAGGAAACAGACCTTTGAAAGGACGGCAAGGGCTAAGTCTCTAGAGGCTACCATGCCCACTAGAGTATGAATATGGCCTTATCTTGGTGTTTATATTCCAAATGTTACCATCACTTCCTAACCTCTAAATCTAAAGCACTACAGGATCAAAGCTAGTTATTCTTTAACTGATGATTCTACTCTTCTCCTCCATCAAATCATACTAATATTCTAACTTTTTTCACATCGCTAATGAGAAAATAAACCCAGTAACTAGGACCTGGTCAGCTTAGCACCCAGAACTGTTAGCTAGCACATTCATTATATATTTATTAAACACACTGATCCATGTTGCCACTCAAAGCTAATCACAGATCTCAGAAGTCAATGTTCACTTTAGTCCAAGGAAAACTCAGAAAATGAAAATATAATTTAATATATAACCCTTAAGGAAGGAAAAACACCTGAACCCAACCACCTCAAAACACAGTAAAGCTTCCTAAGAAAACACACTGCCAAGAATGACGGACGTGTAGACGCACACAGGTGGCCGCAGCTGCAAGCACTAACACAATCAGGTGAACACTGGTGTCCCCAGGCACAGCAAATGCCCTGGTCAGACAGGACGTACATGTCCTCAGAGGCATATTATCCTCCATTAGAGGAAACAGAAGTCAATCTCTTTTTTGTAGGTGGTAAAAGGGTATACGTGTGACAAGAAATAAAAACACACAAACAGCAGTAATAGGGAGAAAACAGCTGTAGTACATACTGATGGGCACTTTGATTCCAATCATAATTTACAGAATTGGAAGAGATCTCTAAATTATCTAATGCAGAGATTAGAGAAAAATAGGAAAGACCTTAACCATCAAGAAAGGAACAAAACCCAGGATGCTGAGAAAACAAGAAGGTACTTATCTGCACATTAGAAAATGTCAAGAGCCAGTCTCAAGTCAGACTAGCCTTACACATCTCACTACTGCACATAAACCTCTGCATACTCTTGCTTTATAGTCTCGCAAAGACAGACCACACAGACCCATACACAGGCATCGATACGCTCCAGCCTGGGGCAGAACTAAAATTTAAAATTACATAACCATATTACTGAAGCACCTTTATGCTAACCTAAATATTCTACCAGGGAAATGAAGGTCTGTAATTAATGCATACTTTAGTTCCTAAAGTTAAAATGAAATTAAAAACTTGTTTTAAATGTACATTACCTACAACTAAACACAAATACTTAGGAAACAAGTATTAAACGTTATCTTTCTTTAAAATCCAAGAATAAAATGTTTTCCTAGACAGTCCATATTTCTGTGTCTGATAACAGAGTATGTAAGGATTGACATCATCCGTCCAAAAGGCCAACTGAACATAAAATACACCAGGCACTTCTTGTCAATGACTAACCCATATACTAAATAAATTCAGATCATTTACTTCTACACTCCACAGCTAAGCCAAAAGTCTTCCTGAGGCAAACCTGACAAAAATACAATTTAAAAAAATGTACATCCAACAGATTCTTCATCATTCAGAACCCACTATCATTCAGAACCTAAATACTAAGTAACTTAGTCCAGATTCTACTGTCGCTAGGCACTTTGCTATTAATCTTTTCATTTCTGATTCTGTTCCTTTCCACTTAACAAGTTCTCAGGAAAGTTTCTTTCTTTCTGTATTAGGGTTTTTTCCATTAGTAACACGGAAAACTGAGCAAAGTCTTTTAGCACAAATGTCTAACAATTTACAACACACTGGGGATTATCATCTAAAGGCCATGTAATGAATATGAAAACTACACACAGATAAAAACAAAATTACCATGATTTTCTGATAAATTACTTATAAGCAAGTCATAAAATTACAAGACCCAGGAATGATATGATGGCGCCTCCTCTTAGCACTCAAGAAGCAGAGACAAGTGGCTCTCCTGTGAGTCCTAGCCCAGCATGATCTACATTGAGAGCCAGAGCTAAACAGAGACTGCCATAGCAAAGCAAAGCAAACCAATCAAACAAAAAGACCCCGACAATACTTCTGAAACAGTCATGAAGCATCTGTTGTGAGAATACTGTATTCTGACTCTGTAAACATCTGTGAGCTATACAAGGTTATCTGTCCGACAAAATACTCAAATGAGTAAAGCACAACATTCAAAATGCATCCTACTAAAAACAAAACTTACAGCACAAAAGTTTAAGGAGCTACTCTGTCCCAAGTAAGCCCCTAGCAGGTGACGTTCATCCACTACAATGGCTTTGCCTTCTCTAGTTGTTTTTTGAAGGTTTACTACTGAAAAACAAAAAGAAAAATAGGCAATTTGATGACCTAAGGTGAAAGTATCTACACTCTTACGTGTGTTTTTACTCATAAAAATGGACTTAGAGTAAAAAGTGTTCTGGGAAAAAGTAAAACTCCCTCCTGGTACAGTTTGGGCGGAACGGAGAAAAGTGGGGAAAGTGGAATAAATTGTCTGGCCACTTTTCTCGTTACCAAGAAGAACGCATGCCAATTACCTGATGCTATTAGGTGAGCCTTCACTTCTCAGACATGCTTGGAAAGTAGGATCCAATCTCTGGAGTTCTGAGAGCCAGGACTCAATTTTTATTTTTCCTATTATCTGGTAAAACATATTGAAAAAAAATGGATTAGGTCTGTACAATCTGTGGCAACTATGACCATATTTACTATTTCATTCATAATTTTTCAACTTCTCCAGGAGAAGCTGCACAGATTTCTGTAGAACTCAGCCATCTGTGTATTGATTGCATCACTGGTGCCCTTGGTAATTATTGTTATAGGACATCACACAGTCTCAGGCCACCCATTAGTTACACCTAAACGTGTCAACAATTCTTTGAAATGACTTTTCCCCCAGTGATTGTGTTTTCATCCTATTTTTCTCTAAAATGACTGTCAACAAAATCAAAGTTCAAGAGCGGGCATGGTGGTACACCCCTTTAATCTCAGGGAGAACCAGAAACTCCCTGAGAGTTCAAGGCCAGCTGCAGAGTTTGAGGCCAGTCAGAGCTACACAGTGAGACCCTGTCTCAGAAACAGACAGTGAACAAGCAAAAAAAAAAAAAAAAAACCAACAACAAAAAACCCCACAAAACACAAACTTCAAAAAAACTGCAAAAGACTCAAAACAACTATAAAACTGAACTAAAATCATACCTCAGTATGAAAAAAATCTTAAAAAAAAAAAACTCTAAGCATCTCCCGTTACCTGAGACTGTACATTTCATTTAAGATCTCACATAAAACTAAGAGAAAAGGCAGTTACTGCTGCAGATCACGTATCTAAGATGTTTAAAGGTTTAAGAGAAAAGTTCAGTAGAACTACCAACATCAGCTGTGTGGTGATAAAGGAAAAAATGTTGTGCGTTCCTCCTGACTAAAATTACAATTGCCATGGACAAAAATCACCCTGTCTTGGGCAAATTCACAGGTTCCTCACCAAGTCTCCCTTCAGCCCTGATGCCTTCCCTCAGCACTGCAAGGCAAGTGGCCTTCTCTTTTTATAAGTCCTATGGCTTACCACACAGCACTCTGAAATTGTCACTAATTCGTTACTCTTTCAACTTAAACATACCCTCACCCTTCAGCTAGACAAAGGCACTCACTAAAGTCTATGGGGAAACCACATGTATGTACAAACACTGAAAGTGTAAGGATGCTCTAGTGCATTGCATAAAAACCTCCAGTTGAAGCTTAACAAACCATTCATTCTCCTGCCTTGAATAACTGTTCATGGTGCTAGAACCCAGGACCCCGTGGGTGTTTTAAAGCAGGTGGTGGTTTATCAAAGCTACGTCTCCAGCATGCTGCATATGGGCTTTATGGAATGAATCATCTGAACAGTGAAAGACAAACCCTTTAAAAATTTTGACTACTGCATAACATCTAATATCAATGAAAAATCAGCTTCCTTTTCATTTATAAAACACTGCTAAATGTAAGGCACTGTGACAAGTTTCAATAGTATCCAGGTGAGACTATAGTGAATTCCAAACCTACACAGTATTATAAAAACTTGAAACTTTTCCCTATATTTAGGACAAAGTGATAAATAAGTCAGAACCTGAGAAACACATATTCACTTAGTAATGATTACTGCAGTGAAACAGACCAGTTTCACAGGAGTTGAGACACAGGCACATGTCAAATAGTTCAGTACAACTTCTAACTACCTGAAGTGCCCAGGTATTTCTTTCTTTCATATGGAGATGTTTTAGACATGTCTGCATACATGATTTAGCAAAATCAGGCAAATACATGCCCTCAACCTAAACACTAAGTACATTTCTTATACATACATACATACATACATACATAATAAAGGCAATCTTGATGATAAAGTTAAATTTCTCATGAATAACATTTTCATTTAACATATGGTCATGCTTACCATATGCATAAATACACATGACAATCCCTACTGAATATTGCCCATAAGCACTGAAGTCCTAATTTTCAGGCAACAAAATAATCAGCAATGTATAACTTATTTCTAGTTCATAGCATAAAACATTGCTATCCCTAATGTTTTTTAATAATTTACATTTTCAATTACATTTGATTTATCTACTGAAGAAGTAAAAGCAGTAGTTTCTGAGAAAATTTTTAAAAAGAATCTAATTGTTTATTGTAGGGACTCACACTCAATGCTAGGGGCTTCACATGACTGCAGGGCTGTGAGAGATGCTGCTTTCCATCTGTCAGGCTCTACAGCAACCTTTCAAATTCTAAGGTTTATGCTGAAGAAAAGCAACGACGTAAAGCGCACATCAGAGCCTGTAATTGTGAGAGCATCATGCGGCCAATTGGGGCTCCCTTCTCAGTTCCTCTACGGTTCACACTAAGGATGCTCAACCTACAGCCAGACCACCGAGTTTTCAAACATAGGAATGACTTAAGGAGGCAGAGGTAGTATTCTTGCTTGAAAGCAGACTGGAAGGAAGTAAGGAGGGTGGTTCTTTATGAAGAGAACACTCCTTGAAGATGGAGCACTTTAAAAGCAGATAGGACATAAAACTGCACTAAACTGGGCATGCCCACGACCTAGACATCCCTGGGCCCGCACAAACTAAAAGCTGCCACTAGCTGTACAGAGCAGTTAGCAAAACCAACTCATTTTCTTTGGAATTTTATTAGATATGAAATTAACAGACTGCTTATATCCGGCTGCTCCACACTAAGACACGCTAACACTGCCTAAGAGTTCAAGTGACCCATCCAAAGTCTTAACAAAACAGCCTAGTATATAGCAAAGAGAGAACACTTCCCAGAAGAATGAATTGCTACTTATTAAACAAACAAAAACCTAGTATTTTGACCCAAAATAAAAGAAACAAAACGTTAGCCAATTGACAAGAAACTGCCATCTATGGAGAGCCAGGGATGGGGAAGTCATGAAGCTGGAATAAGAGTTCACTCTAAGGTGAGCACAGGAAGCCAGGGTGGACAGACAGAGTGACAGAACCACACGGCTTCCACGGAAGCTGGAAGAACATCCAAGATGCACAGGAAAAAAAATGACCTAAGAGCTGCCTTAGTTCCCGTGACTTTCCAACCCAAGTTTACAAGAAATCTCTCTCTTCTCTTTGGTAAAGTTGAGTTTTCTCACAACACTGCTTCCAACCTGAGCTTAGCATCACAATCACTTCCGAGTACTGGCCTCCACCAGTTAGCACTCATACTCCAAGACCTTAGCATCCCTTACTTGTCAGAAAACTACCCCAGTAACCCAACATCCACCCCTCCTCCAAATACACGTGTAGCCTTTTCCTACTTTATGGGTTCTTCTTTCTTCTACCCTTCATCCCTTTTCTTTCACCCTTTCAACCTAATACTAGATAAGAGAGGAAAGGCAAAAGATCCCTGAATGATGTCAGGGGTCAGAAAGGGGCAATGTTTTATTTAGACTACTTGCTGATGACTAGGGACTCAAGTTTCTTGTGGCAAGACTGATCTTCGCTGTCAGGACAGCTGCTTCCTCTTTACACACCACCATGGACAACCCAGCCCACCTGTGGCAGCTCTAGCATTCACACACCCTCTGACAAGTCCCCGAATTCCACATGTCACACGATCGCAGAAATTATCTGCAGTTGGCAAAATCATGCTCCCCCACTCCCCACCAGACCACAAGGCAAATCATAGCCAACGGCAGCCCCACAGCCCCGTACCCCATACCTGGGATTAAAATGAAAACACATTATTATAATTATTTCTGTGGTTTTTTTTTTTAAGAAACCAAACTCCAAAACTGTTGCTCCACACATTCCCACTGCCCTCGCTAAGTGGCTCACAGGCACTCCCGCTATCACTAGGAGTCCACACACTTCTCAAGCTTTTCCTCTCCCACACATTCGCACCTCCTACAGACTTGCCCACACAAACAGGGATGACCATGAGGCTCAGGTCCGGGCAAACTCAATAGGCATTCCACTGACTATGATTCATTGAAGGCTGTGCAACCAGGTGTACATAGCTGATTTAATACCTCATAAAAATGCATTTTGGTGGACAAACTGTCACCCCTGAAGACCAACGCACGCACAGACAGAGCAGGAAAGACACTGAGGTCACACTATCCTTGGAATTCAGCTACTTATTTTCTCTAATTTTTAAAAAAAAAAATTTTCCCAAGACACTCTCCTGTCTTGAACTTGTTAAATCCTTTGAGAGAGTGGTTAATAGATCCTTACAGAGTTTTAGGGCAAACCAGAAAATTATAATGTCTACACTACATCTACCAACAAAGCAGCAGTATTTTTCCTTCCTAATACTATTGATATAAACATGTCAATTTCCAATCAAACGCCATTCGCTTTAAAACTAAAAACTTGCTGGGTATGATGTGGGTGTACCTTTAATCCAAGAACTTAGTAAGCAGAGACAGGCAGATCTCTGTGAGTTTGAGGCCAGCTTGGTCAACACAATAAATTCCAGGACAGGACGGCCAATGCTATGTAGAGAAACCCTGACTCAAAATCCCAAATGAATTGGGGCAGTAAATAAGGCTAAAGAGGTAGTTGAGAACATTGGGTGTTCTCCCAGAGGACCTGCACTCAATTCCCAGCACTCACATGCCAGCTAACACCTGTCTGTAACTCCAGTTCAAGGGCTTCTGTTACCCTCACACAGACACACATGTAGACAAACACCAGTGAACACAAAGCTAAGTAATGATATACTAAAATGATAAACTGTAAGTGCCCATCTTAGGGTTTCATTGCTCTGACGGGACAGCACGACCAAGACAGCTCTTATAAAGGAAAACATTTAATTTAGGCTGACTTACAGAGAGGTACAGAGGTTTAGTCGATTATCACCATGGCAAAATATGGCAGTGTGTGCCGAAATTCTACATCTTAATCCAAAGGCAGGCAGAAGGAGCCTATTATCCGAACTGGGTATAGTTTGAGCTCTTATGAGACCTCAAAGCTCACCTCCAACAAGGCCACACCTGCTCCAACAAGTCCACACCACCAATAGTGCACTCCCTATGGGCAAAGTATTCAAATGCATAAATTTATGGGGCCCATTCCTAATCAAACCACCAATGCCTCTTATGTCTTTTCCAAAAGATCTCTTAGAAATGGCACAAAAAAGGAACACACTAGTCACTGTTCTAAGTTCTAAAAGACACACAACAATGTACTCCCAAGGGAAAAAATTCATTTGTGCCAAATACACACCTCCACAGAACTCCTAGCAATTAAATTTGTCTCTGCTCTATTTAGTATCTTTCCACTAGATAATATGAAAAAGTAGGGACATGATTGGTTTTGTTAAAAGTACCTCGCATATGTTACAGGTATGTTACAATTTCCTAAAAGAACCAATGAAGAAAAGACAGCTACTCACACTCATTCTGTAACCATTACTACTGCTGACTGTGAACCTATCACCAGGGTCAACTATTCAATGTTCCAGGGAGATGCAAAAATCAGTTATGAACTCAGTCCTCAAAGGCCAAAGATCCTGTCTGATTTCTCATGAATATCTGTAGTATTCTATTTACACACTTACACTTACACACACACACACACACACTCTCATCAGCAAGATTTTGCATTAAATTTCAAAGGACTCTCAATGTTAAAAATTCAGACTGAATAAGGCAAATCAAACCATATTAGATAAATCTACTTGTTGGTTTTATAATCTGAGAACTTCTGAGAGGTCATCAGGATTCAGGTAAAATAGATACTAGGTTTCCTTGTACTTTCAGAAAACACTAGATTATGAGCCTTTTTTTGCCAGAATCTATCATCAACTACTAACCACAAACCATGGCACACTAGTCCAAAAGCCTAAGTAAAGCAAAAGTCTTTACTATGAGCAGTAACATTGGCAGAAACCTGCCATGCAACACACAGCCTTCAGATTTCACATTAGTCAGTAGCCTTTCACACTAACTGCAGGTAATGATTACCAACCTTTTTAAAGCACTGACACTGACTGAAGTACCCAGACTAGACCAAACACAAGCAAGTTAGCCTGGACTCTCATTTCTGAGGCCATCCTCTGGAACTACAGATTTTCAAACTTGTCATCCTTTTCCAAAGGCAGATTTACATACACACTCAAAGTTAAGCCAATGACCTCAATGAGGTACCTACCAATATAAGTTGTTTCCCAATTGTGACTTTTTAAAATAATAAATATAACATTTCAAGTAACTAGGTATTCTAAAAAGCTTAAAACACAGAAAGCCAGTGAATTTTGCCTCTAATTCTATAAAATGAAATTAATTTAAAAAGCTTCAGTTACTTTGGAAGAAACTTTCTGACTTGTGAACCAAGAGCAGCAACAAAGAAAGGAATGCCAAATACCACAAAAGGAACCAACTGTTAAGACAGCTTTCCACTGCTTCCACCATGACCAAAAGCCAGTGGACACGTCCACACGACCGTTCATCACTGGAAATCGGGACAAGAACTCAAACAGGGCAGGGACCTGGAGGCAGGAGCTGAAGCAGAGCCCATGGAGGGGTGCTGCTTACTGGCTTGCTTTCTTTGCCTTGCTCTGCTACTCTCTTATAGAACCCAGGACCACATGCCCAAGGACTACACCAGCCGCAATGGACCAGGTCCTCCCCAACTGACCACTAATTGAGAAAATAGCTGGGTCTCATGGAAGAGTTTCCTCAACTAAGGCACCTTCCTCTCTGACGACTCTACT
This sequence comes from Rattus norvegicus, assembly GCF_021556685.1. Lineage (NCBI taxonomy): Eukaryota > Metazoa > Chordata > Mammalia > Rodentia > Muridae > Rattus > Rattus norvegicus. The sequence continues at coordinate 28,950,518 of NC_141549.1, forward strand.
GTGTCAAGTTGACACAAGAGCCAGTACAGTACTTTCAACATTGTTTTGGTAGTGCTAGGGAATGAACACAGCCTTGGGTTTTCCATGCATGTTAAAATAGGTGGTCCAAAACTAACTGTTCTGTGACGTGAAAACAAAGAAGTCACCAAAGTGAAGTCAATGCCTCCACAGGACTCTCAGTTACTGTCAAAGCCCAACAGAGGGACACGCAAAAAGCCGAGAGGAGACTGCTAAGTTTATGGAACAATCAATGGAAGTACTTACATTAAGAAGCAATTCATCTTTCGTTTTAAGAGGAAAATTCTTATTTTCTTTCTCAACTTGGACATCCTCCTCTCCGTCTGACAACACAGGAGGAAGCGATCCACAGGAGGAAGATGATGAAGATGAGGAAGAGGAAGAGCTTGAGCTATCCGAATCCGTTTCACTGTAGAGGAAAAGTTGAAAACTTGGTCAAGTACTATCATAATTAAAATAAAATCTTGTTTTACGTAGGAAACAATTTACTTTCTCTTGCTTGTCCAGTTCGAAAGCTAACATTCAAACCGACTTTGTTAGTGGGATAGCAGTTTGTTGTCTGTCTTGGTTTTGGAGACAAGGTTCCTCCTGTAACCCTAGCAGTCCTGGAACTCCCTCTGTAGACCAGGCTGGCCTCAAACTCACAGAAATCTGCCGGCCTCTCCACCTAAGTGCTAGAATTAAAGACGTGCACCACAACACCTGATTTATTTTGTTCATTTTTTAAATCCTTGACTTAAAGCAAGACCAGAGCTCGTTAGGATGGAGGGTCGTGAGAAGGTCAGAGTGACACAGAGACAAAGACTAATTGTGGGGAGAGGCCACTTTTGGCACTGGCTATAGAACTACTAAAGATATATAAAACCTGGGCCCTCTCTGGCCCCATAGTGCCTTGTTATCTCTACAAATATAATTAAATGTGACAATCAGTGACTAATGATAAGTCTAGGCCAAGAACCTGTCTGATGAGACTACTTAATTCAATGACAAGTTTCTTACCTTGGAATTCTTCAAAGTTGTCACAGTGACCACTTAACTGAAAACTTCTTTGGCTTGACTCAACCAGTCCCCTTACTTCAGCCCATTTTATATGTTTCACCCACAGTCACCTTTTTTTCTCCACACTTGTCACTCCATAATCTCAATCTTCATCCATGCAAATAAATGCCTCCATTTTCAGTCCCGACATTACCATTCTAGATTTTGAATGCCTAGGCACATACCAATCCCAACTGTATGAGCTATACATGCCTCCTATTTCCATCAAGCTACCAGAGAGGAGGGAAAAATCATCCTCCTTACTGAATGGGTTTGTCCTGGAACACCTCTTTATTTCACTACCCATTCTCCCACCCCGTCATGTGGGTGAGACCCTGGGACCATTTTACAACTATTTCATCCTAGGTCAATCACAAAAGTCCAGTCTCCTAACCTAATCCAGTGCCTCATCTTCCCCACCTTTTCTGTAATAGCTGTAGCAATACCAAACACAGCCTCTCCCAACACAGCCTCTCCCACAGCCGCTCTCCACCCCACTGCAGTTACTTTAGCCTTCTCGTGCCACTCATCCAAATGAGCTCCCCCTCTTGTTTTAAAGGAAAAACTTATGACTGATGTAAACTGACATAAATATGATAAGAAATAAGAATAATTTTTTAAGACAGTACTTATGATTGTGGTCATAGTGTTGTGTTTAAATAAAAGAATGTCCACTTTAAGCCAAGTATAGTGGTACATGGTTGAAACAGCTCTCCAAGAAGCAGGAATTCAAGGTCATCGTTGGCTACGTTTGAAGCCACCCTCGACTGACTGAGACCCTGGAGAGAGAATGCTCTCTATTTGCCTGTGTGCTTTCTAAAGAGATAGAAAAAGGTGGTGTGAACTTGGATGGGTGAGGAGGATCTGGGAGGAGATGAAGTCCAATCATGATCAGAATATGCTATCTGACCAAAAATAAAGTTCAATTATAATAGATATTAGTTTTAAATGGTCCAATAACATTCAATTATGAAAATACTAATACTTGTGTTAAACTGAGACAGTAGCTATATGGCTTTGTACTTAAAACTAAGAAAATATTCAAACATACAGAAAAACGTTAATTCTCCTCCAAAATATCTATACTGTGGACAAAATAAAAAAAAAAGCACATGCTCCTTGTAAGTCAGCCTTAGACTGCCTCAAAACCAAGTTTCTAGTAACCTCCAGAACCTAGCTCCTCCCACTATTCACATGAAGCCCAATTCTATCCTCCAAATGCACGAAACTTTCCAAACTCCTAGTATTTTCACTATTATGCAATGATACTAGGTGACTTGCCTGAAATGCCTTCAGCCTAGCAAACACGCTATTCCTCCTTAAATATTGTCTGCTTTGATGTCACCCTACTCACCAAATCACTCTCCTTCCTGATTCCCCAGTGCACTCTTCAAACTGCTACCGGAGGAGATCCACAACTTCTTAAAAACTAGTTTGGGATAATGCTGTGTACTATTTCCTTCCAACTGAAACCCTGTCTCCTAGAGGAAGAGGGACCTAGAAGACTCAAAAAACTCGTGAAACTCACAAGGCCCTAACCCGAAGTCACTAAAGTAGTAAACTGCTGGTCAGATTGCCGGTAGAGACGCCACCACAGCAAGGTGCTCCAGCAACAGCTATTCTGTCACCCAGGCTATGTGGGCTTTCCCACAAGACAGCTACCTTTGAGTCGACCATGCTCTGGCATACAGGCACGTGTACATTGCTCATGAAGCAAGGCTTAGGTGCAGTGTTTCCTTGACCTGTTACTCTGCACAATCTGGGATGAAGAGATAGATGTCTGTTCACGTCACCCCAGAAAAAGTCACACAGCAATTATCAAAAAATTGAAATGAATGCTTCTACTAACAAAATACTATCCTACCTAGCACACAGTCAAAAAGCAGTACCTTTCTCATTTCTTCAAGTATGTGGTATCCTCTGACACAAGGGTCAGAAGTCAGTTCCCAACACTATTCAGTCATGCCACTGCACCATATCCCATGATTCCCTTCCAACCCTGGCTCCTGCTCTACCTCCTGTATCCCTTGCTGAGCAGTGTAGGCTCGGATGGCAAGATGACTACCATCTTAGAACTGCCAAGAAAACAAGCTGTTCATAATTGGCTTGGCTCTCTCCATCAATCTCTTCACACTTCTCTGTTAGAAACCATTTTCCCTTTCCTCTCTTTGTAGTTTTCTAAAAGTGCCCCGACTCCTGAAACGCCCCTCACCCCATGCTTATTCAAACATTTGTAGTTTGATAACCTTCTATATACTGGATCTTCTTCCACAAAGAACGCAGACAGGAAATGTCTGTGTAAAGCTCAGCGCCCAAAATACCAAAAAACTGATTGGCAAGTTTCATAAAATCCTGCTCCCTTTAAAGATTCTGATTAATATCAACTGTCAAGCAACTTTAAGAGAAAGGTGGTGGGTGGCTTTACAACTCTGCACTTGTAGGGTGGAGACAAGAAGACCAGGAGTTCGACGTCAGCCCCTCCAGCTATAGACCAGTCTGGGTTACACCAGAAAAAAAAAAAAAAAAAAAAGAGCGAAGAATGAACTTTGAAACGTAAGTAATCCTTTTCTGATCCGCAACTCTTAAGGTTTGAAAAAAGTAGTCGATGAAAAAAGTAACAATTCTGAAGTACCACAAAATTCAGAAGTTCTAACCCAAAAGTACATGTTAAACTGAGTTCCTATGATAATAAATAGCAAAGTAACTTTACAAATAGTTTACGAATGTCGGGGTTTTTTACACTGTAAGCAGGTTGCTACCTTCCCTTGTAACTCGGCGAACTATCAAGTTTGGAAAGTAAGTGGGAACTCCTAGAAGTGAGCTGAGACCGTGGAAAAACAATGCGGCGACACCGGGTACCAGTCCGAGAGCACGTGCGCAGAGCATCAGCTGCGCCGCCTGGCACGGCGCGTGCACCCACTACTACCTAGGCCCCGAGTCCCCCGGCCTCGGCAGCCCCGGGGTTCGCCTGCACTCGACCTGTCCGAATCCGAGTCCGATGAGTCCGAGTCCTGCAGCTCTGGCAGCGGCTCCGCGGCGTCCGGTGCGGTGGCGCAGGGCCCGCTCGGCGGCGGTGGGTTTTCACCAGCATCCGAGCTCGGGGCTGGCGGCGGCTGCTCCCCTGCCGGCGGGGCCTGCTCCGCCTGCTCGGCGTCCGGGCGCTCCTCAGGTGGCGGCGATGCTGCGGATCCCGGGCCGGAGCCGCCGAACTTGAGCGTCTGCAGCTGCGCGGCAGCCTCCACCACCTCCATGGCGCCGCACGGGCCTAAGACGAGCTCGAGGTTCTCCTAAGAAGACGCGCACGCCTTCACGCCGCACTAAAACTCGCGCGTCTCTCAGGTAACCGCACGGCGTCATTCACGGGACTTCCGGGAAGGCGGGTGACGTCACGGACGAGACGTAGGCTCCCAGGGACTGGAGGATTTGAAGTACCGAGGAAACTTGGCTTCCGCGCGGTCCCAAGTCCGTCGTGTTCACTGCTTCTGAGGAGCTGTACCTCTCACTAAAGCTAGGGTTTCCAGGCATGATGGGAAAGAAAGGAGGATTATGGTATTAGTTTCTGTACATGAGAATCCTGAGTCAGGACGTCTTGAAAAGATACTTTGAGTAACTTCTCTTGAAAGTTAAATGAGGGGGCTGGGGATTTAGCTCAGTGGTAGAGCGCTTACCTAGGAAGCGCAAGGCCCTGGGTTCGGTCCCCAGCTCCGGAAAAAAAGAACCAAAAAAAAAAAAAAAAAAAAGAAAGTTAAATGAGGATAAAAAGCATTTACATTCTCACCGTAAAAGAAACATAAAAACTATTTTTTCTTTTCCAGTATATGGAAAACAGGTAAAAGGATTTTACTGATGACGTTTTGGCAATGCTATATCCTATGCAGCTTCATAGGAAGGACTCTAAAATGTAGCATGTCCTTTAGTCAGATCTAAGGCACTCAAGCCCCAAGTTCTTAAGACTTGCGAGAGAAGCCAGGTATTGGTACAGACCTTTAATCCCAGCATTCAGAAGGGAGAGAGAGAGAGAGAGAGAGAGAGAGAGAGAGAGAGAGAGAGTTAGAAAAAGATCAGAATTTTCTGATTTTTCTGGGTCTTCCGTTCGATGCCTCAATACCTCACCTAATAATATTGCAACAATTTAGTGCACGTTCATGAAGGACTATGGAAATTTTTTTGTGTTCTTTACTCACAATTTATTGTAGGAGCTCCACAGAAGACTCTCAAAGTAAAGGAAGAGGTAATCCAGGCATTGTTCCACATTAAAACGTTTACAGTCGAGTGTGAGTTTTAGAAGCAGAGAGGTGAAATATAGAAGAGAAGATTCCAGAGCACAGCAATGGCACGTTAAGATCGGTGGGCTGTATCCTGGAGAGCCTTCTAGATGAAGTAGGAAGTCAAGACGGTAGGCACTAACACAACGATTAGGCAGTATTTCCCAAGTAAATGCACGTGTCCTAAACCCCAATTCTATCATTTTTCCTGAAGTATGCCACCTGCTGTAACTAAATCTTAATTTTCTTATCTGTCAAATACTATCTCATTTAGTTTATAGAACATTAAATAAGGTTTTGTGGAGAAGCAAGACTTGCCTAACGTGCTTTCAGTGTACAGAAATCCCTGTCAAGTGAACTGAAGCTGGGGTTTATGAATGGTATGCATCGTTGATACTGACCAATAGTGCAGAGACACCCAGCTGAATGCTACAAGACACAACATTTTATTCAGAATAATGCTATAGGCGCAAAATGATATGGGCTTTTTTTTTTTCAAGAACTAGATGATGGCAATCTGAACTAGGGGTTAAGTCAATGAGGTAATAAATGACAATTCAAAATCTTAAGACTGAAAACAAGGTACTAGAAAATCTGTGACCTATGAAAGAGCAAAGATGTTGATATTGCCTGTAAAACTGCAGAAATTGGAAAATGCTAATGAAATGTGGGAAATTGACTCAGAGGGGGAAAAAAAAAACTTCACGATTCATTGAAAATGCCAAAAGAAATTTAAAAGTACAAGACAGACATTCAATAAAACGTTAGGCTCAGAAGCAGAGTTCAAGGATAACTCCCGAATTCATCTGCTCATTCCAAAATTGTTTATTTAGCACTGTTTTGAGCTGTGCACGGCTGTATAACTTGTTTGGACAGAAGATTAATGAATCACAATCCTTCAGAAGAAAGTCATAGATCAGTAAAAACAATAAGTTGGAAAAGGAGGTATTTGTGTAGTAGAGGAAATTACTTTAGAAGCATGACTATAGCGTTTGGTTTGGTTTGATTTGGTTTGGGTTGGGTTGGTTTGGGTTGGGTTGTTGTGATGTATTGTACTTTGGTTTGGTTTGGTTTTGGTTTGGTTGGGTTTGGGTTTAGATTTGGGTTGGTTTGGTGTGGTGTGGGTTGGTTTGGTTTGGGTTTGGGTTTGGTTTAGGTTGGGTTGGTTTGGTGTGGTGTGGGTTGGTTTGGTTTGGTTTTGGTTTGGTTTGGTTTTGGTTTGGTTTGGTTTTGGTTTGGTTTGGTTTGGTTTTGGGTTGGGTTTGGTTGGGTTGGGTTTGGTTTGTTTTGATTTGGTTTTGGTTTTAGGTTGGGTTGGGTTAGATTGGGTTTGGTTTTGGTTTGGTTTTGGGTTGGTTTTGGTTTGGTTTTGGTTTTGGGTTGGGTTGGGTTGGGTTGGGTTTTGGTTTGGTTTGGTTTTGGTTTTGGGTTGGGTTGGGTTAGGTTGGGTTGGGTTGGTTTTTTGAGCAGTGTTTCTCTATGTATCCCTGACTGTCCTGGAGCTATATATTAGGCCGGCCTCCAACTCACAGAAATCTGCCTGTCTCTGCCTCTTGATATTAAAGGTGTGCATCACCTCCCCTGGCATTTTTCTGTTTTGTTTTCATTCTGTGCATTTTTATGGCAAAAATGCACAGATGCGGAAAACTGGGAATGGAGTATGCAGTCTGGGAAACAACATAACTATTCACAGTGGCCATAACCCTGCCTCAAGCATATTTCAATGTCCTCACTACAGATCATTTAGCAATATGATGCTGCTGGGCTCAGGGACTTCCAGAAAACAAGACTTTTTTGAACCATAAAACAAAGCTGACCCTTCTAAGAACAGCTCAGACTTTTCTCTGTGAAGCCAATATTTTGTAACTGACCCACATCAAATACAACAATAAGGGGGAAAAGGATCACAAAGCCCAAGAATGGCCTCCACGTAGAGACCCAACTAGCTGGTAGCTACCATATCTGACTATATCTGTCCTATGTAGCTGGGCCACTAATGTCCTTCTTTGCAGTATTGTGGAGTGAAGGCAGGACCTCTAATAGGTTATTCAAAAACTCTACCACTGAGGCACGCCCCTAGCCTTACACTGTCTATCTTGTCAGACCAGGAGAAAACGGGTGAGTTCCAGCCAGTGTCTAAGCTCATCTTCAACAGAAACTGAAACAAAGTGGAAAAGTGGTCCCCAGGATAGATAGGGAGCCCCAGGATTGCCCCATACCCACCCGGCACTGTAGCAGGCTTTTACAATAGCTAAGCCTTTAAAGAGATCCAAGAATATGTTAATCTGAGAAAACAGGAAAACTTCACAAGAGAGAATTGGGGAAAAAATCAGATAGACAGTTTCCTGCTCCAAACCCTAAATATTTGCACTAACCAAAAACCAACCAAACAACAACCAAAACCAATCAAACCTAATGCCCGTCTTAGATTCCAAGTTCTACTTGATCTCATGCTGGATGCAATTTACTCTCTTATGTTTGTCTCCTGCTCTCTCCCTCTCTCTTGCGCCCCATGGTTTCCGGTTGAGAAACCCTTCAGACTGCCAGATTTGTTCTCCATTTATGATCTTTCTCCTTTGTTGGTATTAATTTTTTGTGCAAGAACAAGAATTATTTACTCATCTTACCCTGGTAACACTCCAGAAGAGACCCCTCAACCTTAGTCAACCTTAGTACTCAGGTATTACTTACTGCCTAAATTATTACTGCTCACTTTTTCTGCCCATTACCTCCAAGTTAAACTTAAGAAATTAGGAACTACTTACTATATTTATCATCCCTTATTGTCTTTTTTTCTCCTGAAAAATGAAGTCCCATGAACTGAGAACTTTCTTTGTCTGTCTATTATAGCTGTTTCTTTCTTGTCCAGATTATAATATTATGAAGACGTTTTGAAACATCTTTTGTATGTGTGTCTGCATGTATACACCATGCACATGTATGTGGGCAGGTACATATGGAGAGCCAGTCCCCTTCTTCTACCATGTGGATTCCAGGGATTGAACTCAGCTCACCAGGCTTGACAGCAGGGGGATTAACCCACTGTGCCATGTTACCAGCCCCCATAAAGATGTTTGAATAGAAGAATGAAAGAAAAACAAAAAATATAAAACTTATATTTTATTTTTTATATATTTTTACATCTAGATAACACCTAAGTTGACAGTGCAGTTGTGTTCTTTCTCTGTATGTTACTTCAGCGATATCTAAGAAAGCCACTGTTGCAGATAAAATTCTCTTGTTCCTGAGATGGGGACAATCTGGGTTTTAGAATAAGAATAGCTGTACCTGTGCCTGGCTTTGAAATAGGTCACTCTTTCACAATTGATGCTTTTTCTAAGTGCTCAAATGTTTCAAAATGTCCTGAATTTACCTCCAGTACTTCTAGAACCTTCCTGCCTACTGCATTATTTCTAATAGCTGCTAAACTTAGCCTGAAGTGTTTAGCCCAAGGCTAACTCTAACTTTTTGGCATCTGAATACCTGACAGAATCACCAGTAAAATTTGGAGAGGAGAATTTGCCTCATGTTGGATTAGTTACAAGTCAAAGGCCAAATCCCACTTCAGAATGACACATTATTTAATATGTGAAAATAACTTAGGAAGACAATTTAACAAATATCAATATTCTGTACACTGTTACGACTGAAAAATTACTTTACAAAGAAAACAAACAGACAAAAAAGAAAACAAACAAAAATGAGGCCGTTGCTCTGCACTGTCTGTGTTGCTGTTCAAAATGTAGAAGGAGGTTAACACCTGTCACGGAGCACTATGTAGAATCTTAGGCCTTGCCCCAGACCTTCTACATTACAATCCACATTTTTAACTGAGTTTTCGGGGGTGGGGGGCGGATCCTACCTGTAATCCCAGCATTCACTTGGGGGACTGAAGCAGGAGTACCCTAGGGAGTTTAAAGCTACTTAGGGCTTGTAGTCTTAGTAAGACCCGACTTCAAAAACATAAATCAGAGTTGGTGAAATAGTTCAGTCAGGGGTATGCTTGCTTATGCAAGCATGCAGGGCTGAGAGCCATCCTTGGAACCCACTTAAAAAAAACTATATGTGAAAGGAAGGCAGGAAGGCAGGAAGGAAGGGAGGGAGGGAGGAAGGGAGGGAGGAGAAAGAAAAGATGAAGGAAGGAAAAAGAAAGAGAGAGAAAGAAAAAGGAATGTCAGACAGGTTTAGTGTCTTAGTTCAGGTTTTATTGCTGTGAGAAGACTCCATGACCATGACAACTCTTACAAAGAAAAACTATAGTATGAATATTTTAATAAATCCCGGCACGGTGTTACTACCCACTGCAATGGTTTACGTTGCCGAATGTAAGATACACGCAGCTTTTATATTTCAATATCCTTAAGCAGCACAATAGCTGGGCAGAGTCTACCCTCCATGCTGTTAGAATCTACCTCCCACCGGGAACTCCGATTGACTACTTACTAATTTCTATGTTCCATCTTGTCTGCTCTTAACTCAGTTAGTCAGCCTTCCGGCCCAGAGCCCAGGGTGCTCTCCTTGCTTCTCTACATTCTCTCTCCTTCACAGACCTAAAGCATGATATTTCTTTCCCTCCTGCTTCCTCAAGGTCCCAAGTCCAGTAAACCTAAAACCCCACCTATGTCTCTCCTCCACAGCTATTGGCTGCTGGCACCTTTATTTACCAATCAGAATTAACTGGTACAGGTTCCCAAAAGCTACCTGCAGACCCTCTTGTGCAAACAGTTTTGGGGGATCCAATTGTGTTAGAATACAAGCAGCTACAGAAAGCTTGCAATTGTTATCATTGTGGGAACCATGGCAACGTGCAAGCAGACATGGTGCAGGAGAAGGATCCACAGGCAGCAGATGGGGACTGCCTATCTCACTGAGTGTTCCAGAGATATAGAACTTCAAAGTCTGCCCCAACAGTGCCACACTTCCTCTGACAAAGACCTAATCCAATAAGGCCACACTTCCAAATAATGCCATCCCTTGTGGCCAAGCATTCAAACACATGAATCTATGAGGGACATACCTATTCAAACCACCACATGTAGTGTCACATATACCAATGCCTTCTCTGAGGAGGAAAAATAAGGAAGGATATGAGCAGACCTTGGAGAGGCTCCATTGCCACTTAGCCTAACTCTACACAGTTCTGGGCTCTTGAAAATCCTTGTCTCAAAAATTATGGGCAATGCACAGTCAGTGAGAACAGTCCAGGTATTGAATATCTTATTGTCTTAGTCAGGGTTTCTATTCCTGTAGCCAAGCAAGCAAGTTGGGGAGGAAAGGGTTTATTCAGCTTACACTTCCACACTGCTGTTTCATCACTAAAGGAAGTCAGGACAGGAACTCAAGCAAGTCAGGAAACAGGAGCTGATACAGAGGCCATGGAGGGATATTACTTACTGGCTTGCTACCCCTGGCTTGCTCAGCTTGCTTTCTTATAGAAGCCAGGACCACCAGCACAGGGATGGCACCACCCACCATGGATCCTCCCACCCTTGATCAGTAATTGAGAAAATGCCTTACAGCTGGATCTCATGGAGGCGTTTCCTCAAGGGAGGCTCCTTTCTCTGTGATAACTCCAGCTTGTGTCAAGTTGACACACAAAACCAGCCAGTACACTTATTGTAGGCCACCCCACATTCTTAGGTTAGCAACAAGTTCCTCAAACTCCCAAATGCTCAGCTTCTCTTCTTCACACTTCTCCTTTGGTCCCCATTCTCATAACAGTTCCACTGCCTGCCAGTCACTCACTATGTACAAAGTCCCAGACCTGCAAATATGCTGAGGGATTTTGTCTGAGTCACTTAGTTTTCTCTGTCTCCTATTTATTCACTTAATTGACAAGTCAACAAATCTGCGTTAAATAGAGCCCTAGCTGTAGGGGGAAGCATGATTAACTAAAAAGCTCATGAGCTCATAGAACTCATAATGTAATCTTCTGCTTTACATGAGATATGACGTGAAGGCCATCCATAGATGCCAAGAAAGTCATGGGAAGCTGGGAGGCTGAAGACATTGTGAGGAGCTGTGGTGGATTGAATATGCTTACTCCATAGGGAATGGTACTAGTAGGAGTTGTGGCCTGGTTGGAGGATGTGTGTCACTGTAAAGGTGGGCTTTCAGGCCTGCTATGCTCAGGCTTGGTCCAGTGCACAAGAGAGCCTCCTGAATGCCTGCAGAAGGCATTCGGATCAAGATGTAGAATTCTCAGGTTTTTTTCCCAGCACCATGACTGCCTGAACACTGCCATGTTTCTCATTGTGATATAAAGGACTGAGCCTCTAAAACTATAAGCCAGCCCCAACTTGGTCATGGTATTTCTTTTGTTTTAATTTTTGTATTGGTTATTTTATTTATTAACATTTCAAATGTTATCCCCTTTCCCAGTTTCCCCTCTGAAAACTCCCATCCCACCCCTCTACCCCCTACCCCTATGAAGGTGCTCCCCCACCCACCCACCCATACTACCTCATTGCCTCAGCATTCCTCTATGCTGGGGCATCAAGCCTTTATAGGAAAGACCAAGGGCTTCCCCTCTCATGGCATCTCTTCACAGCAAAAAATCCCTAACTAAGGAGCCTTGGACAAATAAAATATTTTATTCACCAACACACTGATCACTTAGCAGAGAGCCTCCTGAAGGAATCCTGGCCCTGAAGGAACCCAGACACATGTTAACATACAGGCCTCACACATGCAGGCACAGCACACACATAGACTGTCACACAGACTGCAAGTAAGTAGACACCCATACCTTCAGAAAAACTCACAAGCAGGCTTCTCATCACTGTCAGTCAGGGTTCTATTGCTCTGAAGAGACACCACAACTGTAACTGCTCTGATAAAGGAAAACATTTAACTGGGGCTGGCTTACGGTTCAGAGGTGTAAGCCATTATCATCACAGCAGGAAGCATAGTGATATTTAGGCAGACATGGTGCTGGATAAGGAGCTTAGAATTCTACATCTGGTTTGGAAGGCAGCAGGAAGAGAAACTGAAACAAAATGGACATGGTCTGAGCATCATGAAAACCCAATGCCCACTCCCAGTGACACGCCTCCTCCAATAAGGCCACACCTCCCAACAGTGCTAGTTTCTATGAACCTATGGAGACATTTTCATTCAAACTATCATATTTTTGTATTATACAGAATCACACAAAAATGTTACTCTGCACAAAACAGTTAGTTCTACAACAGATTCTATCACTAGTCACCTTTGGGACCCTTAGACATCTGGTGTCAGCCATTTTGTGCTGACTCATACCCAGTGTCAGTGCCTTACAGCCTTTCAGCAGATTGCCACAAGAACAAGGATTAATAAATGTACTGAAACTTTTCAGGTAGCCCTCAAGGAGAAGATCAAAAAAAGGTGAGGCTGGCATCTAAGAGTCAGGCAGCTCACAATTAACTACCTGTGACTGCAGCTTCAGTGTATCTGATGCCCTCTTCTGGCTTCCAAGAGCACCCCCATGCAAGTACACACACACACACACACACACACACACACACACACACACACACACACACTGAACTTTGCAAAAAAGAGTAACTCTCCTACTTCCTACTCTCCTCTAACACTCAGACAGTAGCAAATGACTTATCCTATTGCTGAGCTTGGAGTAACAACTGCACATATTGGCTGGCTGGATACATCTGGGAATTCAGTAAGTTCTGTATCCTTTCAAAGACTGAATTTTGAATTACCCTCTGTTGTATAATGTAATACTAACAAGTGCACATATATGCCAGCTCTGCTCTGTATGCCAGGTACTGTTCTAAGCATTATATTAAATTCATTTTCTCCATAAATATTAGATAGAATTATTATCTCTAGTTTATGAATAAGGAAATTGAAACTTAAGGAGGTTTAATTAGATTATATAGCTAGGATAGATTCTGACTATTCCTCCAGAGGAACATTGAAAATTCTAACTAGTAGAGTGACTGGATAGAGAGATCTGTCGATCTCAAAAAGGCTATTTTGCTTCATGTCTAAAATCAGGTTTTCAAATCAAATCATTGTGATGGTCTTTCTGCTCCTCCTCCTCCTTCTCCACCGCCACTACCACCACTACCACCTCTTCCTCCTCCTCTTCTTGTGTGTGTCTTCTTGTGTCCTGTGTTCAGAGTGCATGCATGTGGAAGCAAGAGGTCAACTGTAGGCATGATTCACATTTTTACTTGAAACAAGGTCCCAATAAATTGCTCAGGTTGGCCTCAAACTTGACATCCTCCTGCTTCAGCATCCTGAGTAAGTGTGATCATGAGTATATGTTCTGGTTCTAAGTAATTTTATCAATAATTAGGATAATTTTCCAACCAAGCACTCCCATGTCCCATTTCTAAATTGCTCTATACTCTGGTGGAAAACAAACACATGGAGTTTATTGGAAACTCTAGAAATTACACAGTGAAGTGAAGAGATTTCAACAGGCAATGCTAGCTGGAAACACCCTCCTTGAAGAATGTTACATTCTATTTGTTTCTAAACATTTGTTTCTAAAGGGAAGAGGTGTTCATACTTAGCACTAAAAAATTCATTTTGTAGGTGGTTTTCTCTTCATGAACTCTGGTTATTACATATAACTATTACTAATGATGGCAGAACCCACCAGTCACACTTCATTACTGAGAACTTGAAATGTGGATAAGGCAGTTGAAACCAAAAAAAATAAAAATATTTATTTCTGTTTAATAACTTAGTTTCAATTTACATGTTCCTCCAGGTAGAGTATAAAGAGACTAGGTAAGACTAAATTCAAGGGATAAACCTATCTAGACCCAAAGTTATATATTGCTAAGGCAGTGACCATGTTGGATGATGGCATTTCAAGTTTTTATAATCCTGCTCAGACACTGTCTAGTGTTTCTCTTATGGTAGACATCCTTCAGTTCCCAGCGGACACTTGCTTGGTGTCTAGTGTTTCTTTGATAGTGGAAGTGCATCCCATTCCAGTAGACACTCCCATGGTCAACCGTTACACTTGTCATTCCATCATGACCCTGGCTATCTCTGATTCCCAAAAGTGGCCCATGCTGAGCACACTTCACATTTATTTTGTTGGGAACTGATGCTCTCATGAAGCAAGGCAGCCATCTCATTGGAAACCCAAGGGTCAAATCACAACTTGATTTTATTTTTTAAATTTAATTATCATTCATTTTATTTTCTCAAACTCCATTAAATATATTTTGCCTGCCCAAAACGACACAAAATAGACTATGAAAGTAGGAAGGATTGGAGCTGGGGAGATGGATGGGAGCTGGAGCTCTTGCCATGCAAGCATGAGGACCCAGAATCCATGTGAAAGCCAGGTACAAAGCCACATGCTGTAATTCCAGCACTGGGGAATCAGAGACAGGCAGATCTGTGGACCTCCAAGGCCAGCCATGTTGGTCGTATCTGTAAACCCCAGATTACAGATTGCAGCCAGGGAGAGACTCTGGTTGAAAAACTAAAGGGGTGAACGGTTGAGCAAGACACTCAGCATTGACTCAGCCTCCATACACACTTGCAAATATGAGCACATGCATATGCATTAACAAAGGAAGAGGGAGCGATTACTCCTCACCAGGTAGGTTTAATGGGATGGTGCAAGGGGAAAACAGTAAACCTGATTTTATTTTAAATTTCTTCCTTTTTTTCCTTTTTTTTTTTTTTTTTTTTTTTTGGTTCTTTTTTTCGGAGCTGGGGACCGACCTTTTTTTTCCTTTTTATCATTCTTTATTCAGTACTGACTTTTAAAAACATATTTTAATTAAAAGAAAATTTCATCACTTTCTACTGCTTCCCTTTTCCATCCCTTCCCAGCTACCCTCCCTCCAACCCTTCCCATGGTCCATCTCTCTAGTGGATAGTTTCTTCTCCTTTGCTTTTTATTGTCACGTGCAGATGTCTCACAGATTGTTTTTGTAGAAAACTGGTTTTTATATGACACTGGTCCCCCACATTTCAAATGCCAGGCATGGCTATACAGGCATAGTCCTCAGACCTATTATCTGCTAATCAAAATATAGGAAACTTCCTGCCACTGTATACTCTCATAGCCACAGCCAAGACTCCACAAAGTGCACCAGCAGCATGCTTCTCTGAGTGCAAAAGGCAATTCAAGCAAACTACTGCAAAGTGACCCACACCAGCATCAGTGTTTGTTAGTTTATTTTTTTGTCAGTTTGGCACATGACAAAATATATTTTATCCAAACTCAATTTCCAATGCCTCACTAGAATATGATCCTGATGAGCCCACCAGGGGCCTACTTGCTGCCTGGTCACCATCCTATTGCATGAAGAGATAAAGAGATACCATGACCGAGCCAACTCTTATAAAAGAAAGCATGTACTTGGAGCCTTGCTTACAGTTTCAGAGGTTTAGTTAAATATCATCATGGTAGGGAACGTGGTAGCAAGAATACCAGGCATGGTGCTAGACAAGTAGTTGTTAGGTACATCCTGATCCACAGACACAGAAGGAAACTAAACATGGCATGGGCTTTTGAACCTCAAAGCCCACCCCTAGTGACATGCTTCCTCCAACAAGGCCGCACCTCCTAATCCTTCTAATCCTTTCAAAGAGTGTCATTTCCTGGTGACTAAGCATTCAAATATATGAGCCTATGCAGCATTTTTAATCAAACCAACACACTGCGCAAAACGTATGCCAGACTAGCAATGTAGGCAATAAGAGAGGAAGGAAAGAATGACCACGCCCTGGGCTGGAGAGATGGCTCAGTGGTTAAGAGCCCCGACTGCTCTTCCAGAGGTCCTGAGTTCAATTCCCAGCATCCACATGGTGGCTCACAACCATCTGTAAAGAGATCCGATGCCCTCTTCTGGTGTATCTGAAGACAGCTACAGTGTACTTATATATAATAAATGAATAAATCTTTAAAAAAAAAAAGAATGACCACGCCCTTCCTGGCAAATCAGTTTGCAGTAGACTTGGGGTTCTAGGTCAAAGGGTTCTGTGACATGTTGGACACAAATGATGCTTTGTAGCCTCCTCTATAGATTTCACTCAGCAGGCCAGGCTAACCTTGAACTCTAGATCCTCTTGCCACTGGAGAAAATTTTCTCAAGAATTGGAATTATTTTTTCACTTATCTTCTTCTTGGAACCCCTTTGTAAAATTTCCCCCCATTGTCATCTCATATTTGGATTCACTTTTCAAGTCTCTTTGTTCTTTGATCATTGCCTTAGCTAAGGTTCCTATAGCTGTGATGAAACACCATGACAAAAAGCAAGAGTTGGAGAGAAAAGCATTTACTTGGCTTATAGTTACACATTCTAGTCCATCATTGAAGGAAGTCAAGGAAGGAACTCAAACAGTGCAGGAACCTGGAGGCAGGAGCGGTCACAGAGACCATGGAGGGGTGTTGCTTTCTGGTTTGCTCCCCATAGCTTACTCAGCCAACTTTTTTTAATTTTATTTTTAGAATGAAACCAGAACCCAGGATCACCTGCCTCAGGGTGACCCCACCCACAGTGGGCTGGGCCCCCCCACATTGATCATTAATTAAGAAAATGCCTTGCTGGTTGGTGGTGGTACATTCCTTTAATCCCAGCCTTCAGGAGTCAGAGGCAGGCCTATCTCTGTGAGTTCAAGGCCAGCCTGATCTACAGAGTAAGTTCCAGGAAAACCAGGGCTATATAGATAAATACACTATTGAAAAAATGAAAAAGAGACAAACAATTAAATAAAATGCCCTGCAGACCTGCCGACAGCCCGGTCTTATTGAGGCATTTTTTTCAACTGTGGGTCCCTCCTCATAGTGACTCCAGCTTGTGTCAAGTTGACATCCAACTATCCAGACCAGGCATTATATCAAAGTTGCTTCTTTATCCTCTATAGATCTCAAAATTGCTATTGAGGGTTTCCTTCCCAGAAAAGTGATTTCATCACTGGGAGGACAGAGGGGCAAAATTTTGCAGAGTATATTGAGAAGCAACAGCTGACTGATTCCATGAGGGACCCAAAAATGGATTGCAAAATATGATTAGGATTAGTTGTTATTTTTTCTTTTAAGTTTTTAATATAACATATGACATAATATATAACATAATAAAATAATATAATGTATAAAAATAAATAAGAAAATAACAGAATTTAATAATATACATGAGATATAATATAATAAAATATAAGTAAGTAATATAATAAGATATATAATAAAACATAATATAAAACAAAAACTAACCCTTCTGAATTGGACAAAACAAACAAAAAAGAAGAAAAAGAACCCAAGAGAAATCACAAGAATCAGAGACCCACCTGCTTACATATTCAAGAATCTCATAAAAACACTAAACTGGAAGCCATAATACATACACAGACTCTTGTGGGTCCTGTTCATGCTGTGTAAGATGCCGTGAGTTCATAGGAACTTTGATTTTCAGGACCCTGTTTTCATGGTGCCTTCTATACCCTCTAGCTACTCCACTTTCCTACCTCTTCTACAAGGTTCCCTGGTCTCTCACTTTCTGTGTAATATCTGTAGGTCTTTGCGTTTATTCCCATGTGCTGCAGGAGGAAGTTTCTCTGGTGATAGCTGGGCAAGGCACTGATCTATGGGTACAGCAGAATGTCACCAGGACTCATTTTATTGCCTTTTTTCTTTCACCAGTAGCATTTGGTTTCACCCGAGTTCCCCGGGCTGTCTAGTCTTTGGTCATCCAAACAGTACTGGGAATGGGTTCTATCTCATGGCATGGGTCTTAAGCCAAATCAGATGCTGGTTGGCTACTCCCAAAAGCTTTGTGTCAGCATTGACCTAGCACATTTTACAGTCAGGATGCCATTGTAGATGAGAGGGTTACTGCCTGGTTGGGTGTTTATGGCTTGTTGGAATCCTAAAGAGTAACTTTGTCTACCAAAGGCACAAGCGCATTGGGGCAAAGGCTCTATGTAGGCACCAGCTCAACACCTTCATGTCCAATGGCTTTTGTAGGTGTTCTATTGAACAATGGGACCTTGATGTCACTTTATGTAGATTAATCTATAGTTTTGACAACAGCCTGTGTTTTCTTTGTTTGTTTGTTTCCAGGCTAACAACACATTTAAATGTACCCCAGTTTCGATATTGGAAGTTTTATTTGGTGACAAGTGATGGCCAGTTGGGGCTCTGTCTCCTCCTTCATTTGGTAATATCTTTTATATATATATATAATATGTGTGTATATATATAATAATATATATAATATGTATATATATTAGAAAGTAGGAAAAGATTTTTACCAACTACCGATTGAGAGAGCTAATATACAAAATATATAAAGAATTCAATAAACTAGATATCAAGAAAACAAAGAACCCAGTTTAAAAGTTTGGTACAGATCGAAACAGAATTCTCAGAAGACCTCCAATGGCTGAAAGACAAAGAAATGTTCAACATCCTTAGCCGTCAGGGAAATGCAAATCAAAATTAATTTGAGATCTCATCTTACACCTGTCAGAATGGCTAAGATCCAGAAACAAGTGACAGCTCGTGCTGGTGAAGATGTGGCATAAGGGGAGCACTCCTCCATTGCTGGTGGGAGTGCAAACTTGTACACCAACTATGGAAATCAGTATGGCAGGTTTTCAGGAAGATAGGAATCCATCTACCTCAAGCCCCATCTATATCGCTCTTGGGCATAGACCCAAAGGATACTATGCTTCCTCCCACCACAGAGACACTCGGTGAACCATGTTTATTGCTACTCAAGTCCTAATACCTAGAGACGGGAAGTAACCTAGACGCCCAACACATGAGTGGATAAAGAAAATGTGCTACATCTACACAGTGCAGTATTGCTCAGCATAAAAAAAAATCATGAAATTCTGGAGCAAATGTTTGTACGTAGAAAAAAGGTCATTCTGAGAGAGGTATCCCTGACTCAGAAAGACAAGTATGGTATGTAATCGCTTACATATGGATTTTAGCTGTGTAATCAAGAACAACCATGCTTCAATCCATAGAACCACAGGGCTTAGATTAGAGTACAGATCTTGTTAGGAGAGGGAATTAGATCATTACAGATGGATGGGGCAGGAGCTGGAGCAGGCAGATCAAATGGGGGTGGGGAAAGAGGGGGAACAAACAAGGGAGGGAGGATGTGCAGAGATGGCGAAAATTATGGACCCCTTGAAGGGTAGTATGGAAATCTAATACACAGATTCTTTTATATCCTGGAACAGGCCAATTTCGTCCTGCCTGTGGGTAAATTAGGCACACATTTAAGATGAAAGTGGTCAGTTCATTTGAATGCTAATGGGGAGGAATCCTGATTGTTCCATGGGACCCACAGATTGGAAATCCTGAAAGCAAGGGAGAGAGACACCATTAAAAAGTTCCAAGGGGGCAAAAAGAACCAGGTAGTAAAAAGAATTGCATTTTAGTTTTTTACCTCAGACTAGGTTTATGAATTCATCATAAAACCTGAGCTGAATACGGGTTCCCTCAAGATTTTTATAGACGTTTCCTTGTCTTTATATGTGTAATCCTCAACAACTACCTACAGAGCCGGGCTGCCTTGCTCCTGTCTCCTGTCAGTACCTTGGCTAATCCTGCCTCATAAACTCTGCTTTACCGGGACTATAGCATCCTTTAGTTGGGGCTTGCTGCTGTGAACCGGCCACCACCCACCTGTGTCACATTTACTGAACTAAATGTGACAGTACTAGGAGGCAGAGTTGCCAGAAAAAAGACCGCAGTTCATCTGAACTTAGCCAACACAAGGTGGACACAGGATAATTCATGCAGTTCCTCTGCTGTGTTTGACTTTTGTTCATTTTCAGACTTCTGGGGTTAATCCCCTTTTTCTAAGTAGTAGTTTGAGGAATAATCCAAGTGTTTCTGTGCGTGACCTCTAATTTAGTCGCGGAGTTACTAAAATGGATTTTTCTTTTCCAGGCACAATATAAAGCCACCTGAAAGTTAAACAGAGGTCAATCAATAGACGAATGGTTTCACAAAATAGCAAATGTGGCAGCTGTCAACATTTCCAATCTGGGAAAGATGCTATCAGAACAGATGTTTTGTGGTTTGTGTGCTGGATGGGAGAAAATTGTTTTCACCCAGCTTCACTGAGATTTGCTGATGGGTGACTGAAAAGTTCTTACAGGAAATATTGTATTTTTGTCTTTTATTCAAAAATCAAGTGTGTCAAGGTTATTTATTCCCAGAATTAAATTATAATGCCAATCAGTAGATTAGTTGGTGCAGGTATCTCTGGAAATAAAATACTTGGATGACAGAGAAAAGAGATACTTTGGCCTAATTAACCCTGGAGTTTTATTGTCACATGCAATCTTGTATTTTGATGAAATCAGACAATGGCATTTCTCCAGGCTTCTTTTCTCCTGCGGTCCGGTGAGTAACCCACTTCTTAATACTTCTAAAAGTCTTTTACTTGTATTTATTACGTGTGCCTACCTGGTGTGCAAATGCTCATGCTTGTCGTGTGTCCATGCCATGGATCCTGTGTGGAGGTCAGAAGAGTTCCCCCGACGTGGGTTCCAGGGAGCAAATGAGATCTTCTTCATCAGGTGACAAGTACCCTTCTCACTGAGCCGTTTCTCCTGCCACCTTTCCATTCCTGAATCTTGCCTTCATGCAAAGGCAGAGTCCCTCCGACCAATAACCATTTTTACTGCTTACCAGTCAAGTATCATGTTAAGAAATACTGCTTTGCTAATTGCATGCAACCCACTTCAACTATATACTCAATTTCCTCGTTTAAGCGGTTGGCTTAAAACCTTTTTAAGAGCTGAGCTTGGTGATACATGCCTACAATTCCAGCGATTCGGGAGGCTGAGGCAGAAGGATCATAAGTTCAAGGCCAGTCTTGAGTGCTAGCAAGAGCCTTTCACAACCAAAAGAGAGCAAAGCAAAGCCCACTAGACTGTTATTAGTTTTTATGCATATTTCATATGGGATGTCTCTACCTTCTTCTTTGTCCCCGTTATTTCCCTAGACAGTTTCACTTGTACTTTCATTCTAAATGTAGACACATGCTTTCTATGTGACAATGTAAAGTCTAGGAGCTCCAACCGAAATCAGAGAAAACCAGTATTTATCGTTGTAAAACCGGCTTAAAATTGCTTGATACGGTTTTCTCGTTACATCCATTTTTCCACAAGCAACATAGCTTTATTCTTTAAAGTTTAAAACCGTTCCATGTATATATTTGCCATGTTTTCTGTATATACTCCTCTGTTGTTGGATACCTACCTTGGTTCTATAACGTGGCTGTTGAGGATATTGCTGTAATAAACACTGATGTGCAGGGCTCTCTGAGAAAGGCCGATGTGGAGCCCTGCAGGTAAATTCCCAGGGCTGCTGAGTTATAAGGTAGTTTCATTTACAGCGTTCTTGGAAGCTTCGACACTGATCTCCATCCAGGCTAGTCTAGAGTACATTCCCATCAGCAGTGAGTAAATATTTTGGTCCACATCCTCCCCATGATTTATTTTTTTTATTTTATTTATTTTTTATGATTGACACTAGTATGGAATGTAGTTTTCCAGTCTGATTCAGTGGGAGCTGATTGAGTATTAAAAGAGATTTGGTCTTGAAGGTAGCTTGCTAACTCCTAGGCTATCAGTCTCTCTCTGCCGCTGTTGTTTGTTTGTTTAAATATGTGTGGACCTCATCCGAAAGCACTTTGGAAATATACATTCCTGTGATGCACAGGGTCATTTACTTAATTATATAAATACACTACATTGCTATTGTGTTGAGTTAAAATTTACAACAGAAATAAGAAGTCTAACTGAATGTGTAGATGGAGTTCTGACTGATATGTAATGTGCTATCAACACAATTCAAACTTTAAGTGTAAAAACTTAAACTAATGGCACAGAAGCTGTTTTACTCTTATCTACCACATCATTTCTTTAATAAAAAAATTTTTTTAGTCAGACTAAGCCTGCCTGGAATCTCAGCAGTTGGAGGCTGAGACGGGAAGATTATTTCTACAAAATTAAGGTCAGCTTAGGCTACAGTGAGTTCCAGTCCAGCAGGCACAGAATAGAATGGAATCTACCTTTAGGATGTGAGAAGCCATCCTCTGCTCCCTTAAGACAATCCAGCTGAGTAGGTTAATCACCTGACCCAGGGAAGTGGGCTCTGTAAGGTACACTACAGAGGGCAAAGAGAGTACTGTCCCTTTAACTGGATACTGGTCTTTTCCCTCCCAGAATTCCTACTACCTAGTGCCACTGCTACTCCACCATGACCTTGGGTCTGCCTGATGCAACTTCGTTTTCCCCCTGTGTTTTTCTTTTAGATGCTGTCCAGAACCTCCATATTCTTTCCCTGGTATTTTGGGCTTTTTACTCTGTCCCTGAAGGTCCCCTCCACATCATGTGCCTGCTTCTTTGCCTTGCGGCTGTGCCAACTCCACTCTAACAATATGGGTTTTTCTTTCTCTTCTCAGTCTTCCTCCTCCAGGCAACCGCCAAGATTTATAGCTTTCCTGCCTGAAGTTTTCTTAAACTTAGTAACATTGTCTTCAAGCTTTTGACTGAATCCATTCTTAAATTCTTTTCTTGAGTCTAAACTCCAAAGAGGACTCTGGTTTTCAATAATGCTGCCAAGGAAGAAGGAAAGAAAAAGAGAAAAAGGGAAAGAGAAAAAGGGAGAGGAAGTGAGGGAGGGGTGAGAGGGGAGAATGAAAGAAGAAAAAAAGAAAATAACCAGTCTGATAAGGATCTGTTAAATATAGTTTTCATAGCAATATTGGAATTCCACTTTCCAAGTCATAAACGTAAGGAGAATTATTAATGGGCTAGGTCTGAAATCTGAGTCCTGTACATTGGTATGCATAGTTCACAATTATTTTAAATGAGCTTTCTTTTCCATTTCTTAATTGATAAAAATGTGTAGACACTTATTGTAGACTCAAGATTAATTGAAATATGCATACATTTCAATGACCGAATTGGCTTAATGAATGCAAACTATGCCTGATTTCCCAATTCAACGAGAGTACTGCTACTGATGTGCTAGTTTCTTTGGAATATTTTATTATATAATTCAGTAAAATTTGTTAAACATTCTATAGATTCTTTGAGAGTTTTATAGGATGTATTTAAACATATTTCTACCCACGCCTTACAAGTCCACCCGACTCTTCCCTACTCACTGCCAATTTCATGTGCTCTGTTGTTTTTCTTCTTGGTAACCTATTGAGTCCAGTTTGCGATGCCCATATACCCCTGGGTATGGGGCCATCCACTGGACCTAGCAAGGCCCACACTTTCTCTTTTCCCAGAATGAATTCGCTGTCAACAGCGCCTCAGTCAGAGGTGTGGTTTGTGAGCCCCTTCGCCTCTAAGGCAACTGTCCTGTCACATCCAAAGGACAATGCTTTGCTCCCAACCTTGAGTAAATATAAGGTGAAGTGTGAAATTAAGTTTTTTCTTTTTTCATTATGGAAGATTTTAATAGAGCGTTGATGTTTTAGTTAGGGTTTTCCATTGCTGTGAAGAGAAATCATGACCAACAAAACTCTTACCAATGAAAATATTTAATTGGGTCTGGTTTACAGTTTCAGAGGTTTAGTTCATTATTGTCATCGTAGGGAAACACGGCAGAGTGCAGGCAGGCATAGTTTGTGGAGAAGGAGCCAAGAGCTCTATATCATGGTCCAAAGGCAACAGAAGGAGACTGTGTGCCACACTGGGTGTAGCTGGAGCATAGGAGACCCAAAACTCACCCCCACATTGACATACTTACCAACAAGGCCGTACCTATTCTGGCAAGGCTATAGTGCCACTCTCTGAGGTCAACCTTTCAAACATATAAGACTACGGAGACCATACTGATTCACACCACCACAGCAGAGGAAGGCTGGTATGACGGTGCAGTGGGTATAATGCTTGCTGTGCAAGGCAAGCATGAGGAGGAGCCCTGGCTGTCCTGCAACTCACTGTATAGACCAGGCTGGCCTGTCACTCAAGAGATCCACCTGTGTCTTCCTCCCAAGTGCTGGGATTAAATGTATGTGCACCACTGTCCAGCAGCTGGCTGGCTGGCTTTCTGCCCCTTCCTTCCTTCCTTCCTTCCTTCCTTCCTTCCTTCCTTCCTTCCTTCTTTCTTTCTTTCTCTCCTTCTTTCTTTCTTTCTTTCTTTCTTTCTTTCTTCCTTCCTTCCTTCCTTCTTTCTTTCTTTCTTTCTTTCTTCCTTTCTTTCTTTCCTTCTTTCTTTCTTCCTTTCTTTCTTTCTTTCTTTCCTTCTTTCTTTCTTCCTCTCTTCCTAAGATTTATTTTATCTGTGGATGTTTAGTCTGCATGTCTGTGTGTACAGAAGAGGATATGGGATGCCCTGGAAACGGAGTTGCAGACAGCTGTTAGCTGCCACATGGGTGCTGGGATTTGAACCCTGATACTCCAGAAGAGGAACCAGCTCTTAACTTTTGCACCACCTCACCAGCCCCAGCAGCTATTTCTTAAAATGTGTATTTTTGTACTTTTAAAAGTAGTAATACAGATATTAATTAACAAATATTGACCATTGTTCAAATCCACATCACAGGCTTCTTTGTCACATTTTACAGCCAATTAAACTCCTGGGTTCTGTGGGGCTCGGCTTTTCGTTTTGTAAAGACTAGAACTTCCTGTTCTCTTGCCTCTGCCTCTGGAGGGCTCAGTACAGGTACACGCCACCACACCTCCTTACACTTTGTTTTTATACATGATTTTAGTGTCTTTGAGAGAGGAAAAGGAGATAGCACAAAAGTCTAGCCTGAACACTATATTATCAGTATGGGTAAATTAAGTTAGGAAGGATAGTGGCTATGAAAGCATATTTCTGAGAATCTTCAACAATTTGACCATTTTTTCCCTATTCTTCTAGGATCTGCTCAGACTTGGAGTTCTTACAAGGAAACAGAGCCTTGCATACCTCAGCTGCCCTGCGGTTTCCTTTACTTCAGTCATTACCAACCCTGTCTACTGAACCCTTTGAAGTCATTGATACATATTGTAAGAACTTCTGACTTCTGGCCTTAAAATTGGGTCATAGAAGCCATGAATCCATTTAAAGTCCCACTTCAGTTTTTCTGTGCTCCAATATAGTTCTGTCCCTTGTGTGCTCTGGGGATGTTATTCTTTCCCAGAATGCCCCTCTTTACAGAGGACTTTTGACTGATCTTAAAATAAAATGAGAACACTGGGGTCAATCCATAATGTTACCAAGTTTGGTCCCCGCCTCCCACCCCCTTGTTTTCTTGTTTCCTTGCTCTTATTATTTTTTTTAATGCAGGCATTAAATAGATGTATCAGCAGTTAAGAGCCCTGGCTGCTTTTCTAGAGGACCTAGGTTCAATTCCCAACACCCATGTTGTAGTTTCTAACCACATGTAACTTCACTCCCTGCCACCACTGGGATCTGACACCCTCTTCTATTATCTGTGAGTACCAGGCACACATGTGGTACAGGGACATAGTGTAGGCAAAGCACCCATTCATGTAAAATAAATAATTAAAAACAGCAGTGTAGGGCTCACAACTGTGGTCCTAGCACAATTGTTCTGCCCAATCAACTGAGGAGTTTTAAATGTAACAGTCTTCCTGCTTGGTGGGTTGTCTCACAGGTATCCCTTTAAGCGAACAGAAAAAGTGCTGGTGTTCCCCGAGCTTTCTGGACCTGTGATTTCGGTCAGTACTCTGAAACTGAGCCCTGGATCATATTCCTTCAACCATGTCTTCTATCTCAACCTCTCATTTCCGTATGTCATTCAATCCAACTATATCCTCCACAACTTCTCAAAATGTCCCACCATGCTTGTTTCTTTGCATTTCCTGTGGGGAGTGTTTATCAGTTGCCTTTAAGCTCGTGAATCACATCTAGCCTACTGATAAGCTCAAATCAATGGAATTCTTTGGGTTTTGTTACAGTGTTTCTGATCCTTGCTGTTCTTACAGATCAGATCTCCTGGGGTACTGTCAGTTATTGCCTGTTGTCTACTTTTTCAAATCACTTATGACTTTGACTTCAAAGTCCTATCTACATCTATCTCTAATGCTTGTTTTGTCTCTTCTCATTGATTTCCTTGCCTTTTGGTATACCTTGTCATTTATTGTTAAAAGCCAGGCATGATGTATTTATGTGATATAGCAGGTAGACAGATTTTCAGAGGGACTACGAATTTGGCTCTTCTTGAGCTCACCTGTAAATGCTAGAAGCTTAATTTTCTCCTGGTCTCCCGTGTTTTCCTCTCCCTGTTGGTCTTGGGATTCCATTTAGTTTATGTCTCACCTCTTGAGTTAATGTAGGGGAGCTGTATTGACATTTGGTAGGTATTCGAAAAGGCTACATTCAACAACATCTTGAATTAATCACAGTCTTAGTTGTGATTGATGTGTTTTGAGGCAGTTTCTTCCCTTTCCTACAGCCCCTTATGTGAGCTAGAGAACATAGAAAGGACCAAAATGAAATGATCCACCTTACACAGACCGGGCACAATGTTCTGCCAAAGTCATTTCTTCTGTGAAGGATGTCTTGTAATGGAGAAGGTGCTGGTCATTTTCCACAGTGACTTTACCCTTCCACTGCCAAAGTCATAAGATCTTTCTCAGCTTCACTCAAAGAACTTCCTGTGCCCTTTCAGGAAGCATTTTGAACCCCAAAAGACCACCAAGGGAGCCAATTCCAATGCGATCACACTAGGGTCTTTATTCAAGCTCCAGTTTGGGCTTACCTCTGTCACTGATGCAGCAGGACAGGAGCGTGAAGCCCCAAGTCTTCAGCAGACAAGGTTTTATAGGAAATGGTGAGCAAGCGACAGGGTTTCTAATTAGAGGCAAGCACGACCATTGTAAGCCCACAGGTGGACGCTCTGAAGCAAGACCATGACCAATCACAAACGGTCTGAAGGTACATCTGCAAACTACCAGCCTAATCCTGATTGGCTGTTGCTAGGGAGTAGCTAGGGAGTAACTCTGGAGTATGGGCCAGAAACGAGCTGTGTGATTCTTTCCTGGAACTTGGGTGCAGCTTGGGTTCAACTGCAAGTCAAGTTCTCAGGCCCTTTTTCTATTAAAATGAAGGCCAAGATGGAGTAGGTTTGGCCTTTCAGAACCACTTGGGAAAAGTAAGTACCCAAGGCATTACTGTTACAAGTAGAACTTCTGATCATTGACTCCCTCGCTCTAAGTTTCCAGTTTCCTGTCTGATAGGCCATTTTGTTATGTCATGTTTCTTGTGTTTCTTTATGTCTCTTTTTTATTTGTTCTCTCTCTCTCTCTCTCTCTCTCTCTCTCTCTCTGTATGTGCATATACATGACTGTGGGGTTACATGCATGTATGTACACATGGAGGTCATCAAACCAAAAGTTTACCATTATGTAGCTGACTAGGCCGCTGGTCACTGAGCCCCTGGGATCTGCCTATCACAACACTCCAGATCTAGGATTATAGTCATGGCCAGTTTGTTATATGGATCCTAGAGATTTGAACTCATGTCCTTGAGTTTGAGTAGCAAGCACTTTTACCCATTGCACTTTCTTTCCATGTTCTCTTTTATATATTTTCTATACCTTATGTCTTCCATACTTCTGTCTATTCTGCTGTATGATCTATATTACAATGCATTTATTTTTTTTCCAGCTATACTTAACCTGTTGTCAAACCTATCCACTCAGTTCTTGAACTTGGTTACAATATTCTTCAGTTCAAAGTTTAACTTTTGTTTCTTTTGTGCAGTTCATATTTCTCTGTCAAGATGACCATGATAAAAAAAAAACAAAGATGACTATGGTATATCCTTTAATAAATTGAATGTATTAATGGTAGTTATTTCTAAATTTGTGCCTAAGAACTCTATTATATGATTCTTCTGATTATTTCACCCTCAGTATTCTTCAGGTTTTTTTTTTTTGTACAGCCAGTAATTTTTTTTTAATGTCAGAAAACAATCATGTGATGTTTAATCTTGCCAACTTATATGGGATTTAGATTTAATTAGGTGGGTTGTGACTCTAAGTATGTTTCCCAAAAGGTCAAGCTGAGGTGAGAAGAGCCATTCCTGTTTGGGGTCTCAGAGTGAATAAAAAGGAAATGGTAGCATTCAGTTCTCTCTCTCTCCCTCTCCCCCTCCCTCCCCTCCCCTCCCCTCCCTTCCTCTCTCTCTGTCTCTCTCTGTCTCTCTCTCTCCCCCCCTCTCCCTCTCCTCTCCTCTCCTCTTCTCTTCTCTTCTCTTCTCTTCTCTTCTCTTCTCTTCTCTTCTCTTCTCTTCTCTTCTCTTCTCTTCTCTTCTCTTCTCTTCCCTTCCCTTCCCTTCCCTTCCCTTCCCTTCCCTTCCCTTCCCTTCCCTTCCCTTCCCTTCCCTTCTCTCTCTCTCTCTCTCTCTCTCTCTCTCTCTCTCTCTCTCTCTCTCTCTCTCTCTCTCTCTCTCTCTGCTTCCTGACTGGGGTTGCAGCATGGTTAGCCATCTCAGCTCCTGCCACCATGATGGATGGTACCCTCTCGTGTGAGCCAACACAAGCCTTCCTTAAGTTGCTTTTTAGACTTTTGTCATATGAGAAAAGTGATCCTGAGTCCTAGGTCATCTCACACATCAGCTGAGTGGTTCTGACTGAAGCTTCGTTTCTGACTTACTCTCCGATCCTAGCGTGTGGGCCCTCGGGATGTGACATGCAGTGTGTCTTCCCTGAGACCGTGTGGCTTCTTCCTACACTGCAGCTTTTGTAGTCATTTTGGATCAGCAGATCTTGAGTTAACCTCTCATAACATTCTCTTTGGGATCTTAGTGTGACAAATCTGTCACTTGGCAGCTTTTCTTGTGGCTTCAAATAGATTTTATTTTTGCCTAGAACTTCTGGTTCTGGGTTGAGGTTGGAATTACTCCCCCCCTCTTTCTCTAATATGACCATAGGGAAAAATAACATCTGTTTGTTTTTTTGTATCTTTGTATCTTAAGTAATCAGGAATTCTGGTCTTAGCAATTAGCTTGTCAGTTGAGGTCTGTCCAGAAATGGGATGCCTATTTTGGCAAAATGCTAAAAATTTTTCTTTTCCTTTTCTTTTTTTAAAAATTGTTTTTTATTTTTATTATTTGTATTTATTTTTTGAGACAGTGTCTACTCTATGTATGAAGTTGGCATTTAATTCAGGATATTCTCCAATTCATAACAGTACACCTGTCTGTATTTTCTAAGTACTGGGGTTACAGGTCTATACCACCACATCTGGCTAAAGTACCATGAAACTAAATCAGCTAGTTTTTATAGCATGTCTGTGATGGCTAATCTTGGTTGTCAGCTTGATTTACCTAGAAAGAGGGAACCTTAATTCTTCAATAGCCTCCATCAGATTGTCCTGTGGACATGTCTGTGAGTGTATTTTCTTAATTGCCGATTGATTGCTTTAGGAGGGGCCCAGCCCACTGTGGGCACTCCAATTCCTTTGCTTGGGTATATAGCAAAGGATGCTGAGTGTAAGCTTGGAAACAAGCCACTAAGCAGTATTCCTCAATGGTCTCTGCTTCGGTTCCTGCTTCCATATTCCTTCCTTGAAACCTGTTCTGGCCCCCCCTCAGTGATGGCCTGTAACTTGTAAGCTGAAATAAACCTTTTCCTTTTGGTCAGAGTATTTTATTACAGCCACAGAAAATAAAAATACAACAGTTACCTTTAAATTTGGGGTTGAATATGTCTAGTTATCATCACACGCAGAAAGTTTTGTTACTTTCCATGCAAACAGCTGTTCTGGCTGAAGTGGAAAATTTTTATGACATATACCAACAGCAAAGTACTTTATGAAGTTAAATATGGCTCTCAAGGAGTACTGTGGTTAAGTAAGCCTTATAGATGATGATTCTTATTCTTGAGTTTATAAACTCTTCGATGGCCTTAATAGTTTTGTATTTTGTAGAGGTCATCACAGAAAACAAACAAGTTTTCTGAGTTATCATAGGTATTAACCAGGGTTCTCTAGAGTAACGGAACTTATAGAATCAATCTTGCTACATATAGAAAGAAAGGGAATTTATTGGAATGACTTACAGGCTTGGTCCAGCTAACACAACAAGGCTGCCTAGGAATAGAAAGTCTGAGAAGACAGTGGTTTCTCAACCCATGTGGCTGGATATCTCAGCTGGCCTTCAGTTGACACTGGAATCCCAAAGAAGTAGGCTCTGATGCCAGTGAAGGAGTCGACTTACTAGCAGGGCAAGAGTAACCAACAGCTTCCTTCTTCTGTGTCCTAACATAGGCTTCCTACAGAAGATAGGCTTCCTACAGAAGATAGGCTTCCTACAGAAGATGGCCAGATTAAAGGTGTCTTCCTATCTCATGATCCAGATTAAAGGCCTTTAACCTCCATGATCCAGATTATAAATGGGTTTTCCTACTTAAAATTAAGCAAAAATCCTTCACAAGTGTGTCTTCTACTTTTGAATTTTAGTTAATTCCAGACGTATCCCTGGTTTGACAACCAGGAATAGCTGTCACATCATAAATAGATTCTGAACTTCTAGAAAGGATGTTTCCCTTCCATTTATGTTTCCTTGACCGTGGAAATACTCTGTCTGTATCTCACATTTACATAGGGAGTGAGCAGAGGGAGACAAGGCATTTGCCATACTTTCAACATTCTCCTGAAAATACAAAATCTCAAATCAGTGTTCTAGGTTCTTAATCCTCAACATCCAGGGTGAGCAAATCACCTCTGTTATTCTGAGAAACTTTCGGTTGGACAGAGGCAAATATTTAAAAGGACAAAATGCAGGGCTGGAGAGACGGCTCAGTGGTTAAAAGCCCCGACTGCTCTTCCAGAGGTCCTGAGTTCAATTCCCAGCAACCACATGGTGGCTCACAACCATCTGTAATGAGATCTGGTGCCTTCTTCTGGTGTATCTGAAGACAGCTACAGTAATATATATATATATATATATATATATATATATATATATACACACACACACACACACACATATATAATAAATGAATAAATCTTTAAAAAAAGGACAAAATGCATGTAACACAATAACTATGGCTAGTGAAGAACTAATAATTGTTTGCCTTCAGGGTTTAAAATGATGTACAAAGATATATACACATCTGTAATAAATTAGGTTTCCAGTTTGCACAGTGATTTATTTTTCTATAGTATGCACCTGTTATTACAGTGTATCTCTGAGTAAATGAAAAGTGTTCTAATGTACCAGACAGAATTGGCAAAGGCAGAAATTTGGTAAGTTTCTCACTGCTTCCAGCTGTATCTGTGTTCAACATGGAAAGCACACCTTTAATCATCATTGTATGTGTTCTACACCAATATTTTCATTTAGCGCATTCTATCTACTCTCTAAAAATGTTTTAAAAGTGAAAACATAATAATGACTACCTGGGAAGAACTAGTTCTTTGACGAGTTGTATTCAGAATAGCTGATTGATTAGTTTCTTTATATTTAATGATCTCTACTTTAAAGCAATTTTTCTTTTAACTATTCTAGTCAATAACAAATCTGTGATCTTTCCAACTAGCTTTAATATACAGAAAATATAATAAATTCATCTCTTTTGTGTAAACATTTATTTATTGCTCACAGAATAGTTCATTTCTGGTCTTTTGTAAAGCTGTGACTGTTCTACCAGGTGATTCAGAAAAGCAACTCTCTTCCATGGAAACAATGTCTTGTGAAACCCTGGATATTTAACTTGAGGAACAAGAGGTTAGAGATTGAACCCTTCTTGGTATCTTAAGTCTTGACCAACATGTTTTTTTGCTCTCATTCAATTGAAAAGAACTTGGGTCAAAATAGCCAATAGATGCAAGAATGGGAGATACTCAGTCATGTAGTCCCTGAATAAGACACCCTCTCAGGTGGCAAATGTAACTCTAAACTATGTGACAGGCATATGCAGGTCCATTTAGCTCACATTAACATAGACTAAAAAGCCAAATACCATAGAGTCAGAACTGCTAAAGGTCACCTGGATGCCTCATACCATGGCAAGTATTGTTATAAACTGCCATGGAAGTGTGTGTGTGTGTGTGTGTGTGTGCGTAAGTGGTCACATGATAAGAGAGGATGCTGTAGTGAGAGCTTCAATCTGGTCCTTCTTTTGAAAAGGATGTTAGTCCCTGTGATGGTTCCACATGCTCGGCCCAGGGAGTTGCACTATTAAAAGGTGTGTCCTTGTTGGAGGAAATGTGTCACTGTGGGGGTGGGCTTGGAGACCCTCTTCCTAGCTGCCCAAGGATGCCCAGTCTTCCTGGCTTCTTTCGGATAAAGATGTAGAACTCTCAACTCCTTCTGCACCATGGCTGCTTGGATGCTGCCATGCTCCCATCCTGATGATAATGGACTGAACCTCTGAACCTGTAAGCCAGCCCCAATTAAATGTTGTCCTTATAAGACTTGCCTTGGGGGGCTGGGGATCTAGCTCAGTGGTAGAGCGCTTGCCTAGGAAGCGCAAGGCCCTGAGTTCGGTCCCCAGCTCCGAAAAAAAGAACCAAAAAAAAAAAAAAAAAAAAAAAGACTTGCCTTGGTCATGGGATCTGTTCACAGCAGTAAAACCCTAAGACAGAAGTTGGTACCAGGGACTAGGGTATTGCAGTGATTGGCCTGACCATGCTTTCGTTTGGAGGAATGTAGATTTGGGGACTTTGGATTTGGGAAGTGGTGGAATGATTTAAATGGGTCTTAATGGGTCATCCTAGTAGGAATATGGGAGACTGTGTTGCTGTCAGTAATTTGAATTGTGCTGAGGTTTCAGAGGAGAAGAACTCTGGAATGTGCTCTAAAGACTGTTTTCGTGGTATTTTTGGTGAAGAGTGTGGCTGCTTTTTGTCTGAAGAGTCTACCTGAGGCTAAAGTAAAGAGATTTTTATTAGTTGCATTGACAAAGGAAGTCTCAAAAAAACCCAACAAAGACTTCATTCTCTGGTTAAGTCTAATGAAGAGTGTTTTGAACAACCATGGAAAGGAACAAGGAAGCAGAGAAAGGAAAAAATATAAAATATATGGCTCAAGTATTAATGAGGCACCAGGAACTGAAATGGAGCTAAATCCTGTGTTCTAGGAGAAAATAGATTATGGGAGTGGAAATTTGGGTCAAGATTCTACCCAGCTAAATTTAGATCCAGGAATGGTGATACAAACCTTTAATCCCAGGAGACAAAGCAAAGCAGATCTCAGAGTTCAAGGCCAGCCTGGGAAAAAGCAAGTTCTAGGTGAAGAAAAGCTTAAATCCAGGCACCGTGGTGCACACCTTTAATCCCAGGAGACAGGCATGCAGATATCTGAGTTCAAGGTCATTCTATAGAGCAAGATCCAGAAGACAAATTTTATAAGTGGAACAGAACACTTACAAAATTCATCTTGTGTGTAATTAATCTATTAAGCTTATCGTTTTAAAATTGTGAAATTTTAATTTAATGTGTGTGTGTGTGTGTGTGTGTGTGTGTGTGTGTGTGTGTGTGTGTGTGTGAATACTGGTGCCCATGGAGGCCAGAGATATTATGCCTCCTTGGAGCTGTCATTCCAGGTGCTTGTGAGCTACCCAGCTTTGGTGCTGGGATGTGTCCTCTGCTTAAGCATCATATGCTCTCAACTACTGAGCCATCTCGTCAGCTCAAGTACTCTCACTTTTAATAGCTGCTTTGAAAGAAATGTCGGGTAATATTTGGAACTGTCTGAGCAGTTATACACCTTCAGCACTTAAACTGAATTTATCTTTAATATTCCTGATTTCTTTCTTGAATGCTTCAGTTAGCTTCAAACAGCTCCCATGTAACTGCTTTAATAATTCATTAGTTATATTATTAAACTTGCTTTAATAATTTGTGCCTCTGGTTCTCTTAGACATCATCACACTCTACACAAGCTTAGTAATACCTTCACTCAAAAACTTTTGGACTAAATTAATTGTCTGATTATTCCAATATAAAATTTAAATACTGAGGCTTCCAGCCCAACGAACCAGATTTGCATTAAATTTGCAGATGATAAAGTTTTAATGTGTATTTTCTTTTTACATGAGAAAATATTAATCCAAATCTTTAAATGCTTCATCATCTTACCCTCTGTTGTTGTCGTTCTTGTCCTTGTTCTTCTTGTTGTTAAGGAAATAAGACTTGATTCAACACATTGCCTCCCTCATTCATTCATTCATTCATTCATTCATTCTCAAGCACTTTCAATACAGCTGCCATGCCATGGCAGGCATTGTATACCATAAGGAGCAAAGCAGGAGAAAAAAGCCTGCTCTTGTGGCGCTTAACTTCCAAAGGAAAAGGACAAATAATAAGATCACTAAGTATATCATAGTGTACCAAAGGATAATACGTGTTGGGGAATGGGGGAGTCAAGCTTGGAGAGGGGAATGAAAGTATTTAAAATATAGTCTCCAGAGACCCAGGAATACAAGTCACTTAAAATTGCAAATGTAAGTAGAGAAAGAAGCTGGATCTGCAGATGTTCAGAAACTTAGAGCTTAGTGTCAACTGACACTGAGCCTCCCTCTTGGTCATTATAGCAGAAACTACTAATTTGAGGAAAGCTTGGTCTCCAACCTAACTTGACCTAAGGTTTCTTTCACTAATGATTGATGATTTTCGCTTATCTTCAGGTTTTAAAGAAGGTGTATAAAGTTACCCCTCATAAAGTTGAAGAATTATTTCCATATTTCTAGGGCCTATGGTTATAACTATGAAATTATTCTATGTTTAGAAACATACAATTTTCTTTGTAAGCACATATAAAATATAAGTATTGCTTAAGTTCATATTAATAGATGTTTTTCCAGAGAAAAATCTATTTATTACTTTTAGAAAATAACACTTGGGATATATTTAGAATGCTAATAGTTCCCCAGAATAATTATGTTACATTCTAATAAGCAAACAATGAAGGAATTCTGCTAGTTTGTTTCTAGGAATTACATGAGGAAATTTTTAATTTGATTTGGCCACTTTCATTGAACTCAGTAATATCTACTTCCATCAATGATGCTTAGTAAGAGAAATAGCATAAGGTACGAATTTAGCAAATGTAAATTACCAATATTTCTAGGTGTATTTTTAAAATTTGATAATTAGTTTGCTTTTAACCACACTCTAAACATGCTCTGTTAAAATTTCTGATGATATAAAGATATGATACAGAAACAAAATTAACAAATCTATAGTTTGTATTAAATTGCATTTGTCATCGGCACACAAATGATATCACAAACTGATTTAAGCTTATTTATTTTGAAGTTTTTCGTGGAGAAATGTAATTATACAGCATGTGAAATATTAATTCTGTACAATAGAATCACTGTTATACCCCATGATAATCACTTTAGAACAAAATTGCTTCAAGTGCCTGCAAGGAGGAAGCTGCTAAAACCAGAAAAAAAAGGAACATGTGTTTTATGAGTAGCTGGAGTAGCGAGGTGCACTGTTTATGTGATATCCAGAAAGGTTTAGCACAAGACACAAGGCAGAAGCTACCTATCTTGATTAATTTTCTATTGCAGTGATAAAACACCATAACCAAGGCAAATTATAAAAGAGAGCATTTAATTGGGCTTAGAGTTTCAGAAGGTCTTAGAGTCCATGATGACAGTGCGAATGCATGGCAGCAACATTGGCTGAGAGTTCAAATCTTAAAAGAGCAAGCAGAAGGCAGTAAGCACACTGGAAATCAAATGAGTCTTTGAAACCTAAAAGTTCACCCAAGTGACATACATTCTCCAATAAGGCCACACCTCCTAATCCTTCCCAAATATTTCCACTAACTTGGGAACAAGTATTCAAACATATGAGCCTATGGGGTCAATCTCATTCAAACTATCACCCATGTACTCACCATAATACTCAGGAAATAGAACTTCCTGTCAGAATCCTTATTCATAGAATAGTTCAACTTTTAGGCTATGCTATTCAAAATGAGATGCCAACTACCACTCCAACCAACTAAATGGCAGGAGATTTGTCCTCTGAAATTATATATATATTTACAGATATATATATTTACAGCTAAAACTTATTGGCTAAGCATATTGACCTTTGAATCTATTGGGTAGCAAGCATATGACATGCTTTCAATCTCTATCTGGGACCAGAGGGTCAGGTGACTATCAGTCAGTACATTTTGTGTGTTTTTCAAGATTATCCCTGTTCCTCCTGAAAACTTGGTGGAGATGGAACTTGACCTAGCCTTTACCCAAGGTGTGAAGCTGGTACTTGGCCTAATCTTTTTTTTTTTTTCAGATCATTTTGTTTTTTGTTTTTTGTTTTTTTTCATCTTTATTAGCTTGGGTATTTCTTATTTACATTTCGATTGTTATTCCCTTTCCCAGTTTCCAGGCCAACATCCCCCTAACCCCACCCCCTCCACTTCTCTATAGGTGTTCCCCTCCCCATCCTCCCCCCATTACCACCCTCCCCCCAACAATCACGTTCACTGGGGGTTGGTTCAGTCTTGGCAGGACCCAGGGCTTCCCCTTCCACTGGTGCTCTTACTAGGATATTCATTGCTACCTATGAGGTCAGAGTCCAGGGTCAGTCCATGTATAGTCTTTAGGTAGTGGCTTAGTCCCTGGAAGCTCTGGTTGGTTGGCATTGTTGTTCATATGGGGTCTCGAGCCCCTTCAAGCTCTTTCAGTCCTTTCTAAGATTCCTTCCATGGGGGTCCCGTTCTCAGTCGGCACAGGGCTAGTGAAGCCCCATCGGGTACTTCAATTTTGCTTTACATCTCTTGCAAAGCAATTTCCCATAACAAGGGCACTGGAACAAAGAGTCAATATTTTGCAGACACCAGCTTGGCTTCTTCATATACACTGAGTTGTATCAGTCTTCTCTTTAGCAATAAGGACTTGCTGCCAGTTTGTGAAAAGCAACCCCTTTGGTTATCAAAAGCCTGAATTGTTTAGGTATTTTTATGAAACCACAGTCACCAACAACTCAGTTGACGTAACCCAGTGGAAAAGACAAGATCAATTAGAACTCCATGTCTTCCAATATTCAGAGAATTCATTAAAATCACCTTCACACACTTATAACATGGCACTTTTCAAATTTTATTTTTATTTAATGTTATAAACATGTTAGAAAAAATAAGTCAGTGGAACTCCAAGGTTTCATGCTCATTTCGAATTGATTTATTATACATCATTTAAGAACTTTATATATGTATATAATATATTTTGCTCATACAAATTCCTCCACTTCTTATCACATTTCTCTTACAAATATGTACATTTTAAAAAATCTGAAAAATAATTACTTTCACTCTGAACAGCCTTTATGTTCAATACATTTGTCACAAGAACAAATTAACACAAACACTTAAAATTCTCACCAACTTCCTAATATTCCTACCTGTTTCCACTCCTAACACACTTCTTCCCTTGCTATGTAGCTTCTCTCATTCATCATCACATCCTACAGTGTCTATGCCCTACCTACAGTTACCCAGAAAAGAAATGATAAAAAGATAAAAAAAAGAAGAGTGAAGAGATGCAAGTCACAAACAAATGAGTGGGGATGAAGCCCTGGGTTTGGACTCCAGCTCTGCAAATAAATAAATAATCAATGATAATAATATCTCCTGGAACAATATATATCTACTTACATCTAAATGAGCCAAAGAAGACTGAAAGTTAAAAAATAAAGACTACTCTCACCCTTCAAAATTATCCCAATAATTAGTTTCATAGAAGAAAATACATTAGAAGTAAGTTTCCAGGGGTTGGGGATTTAGCTCAGTGGTAGAGCGCTGGCCCTGGGTTCCGTCCCCAGCTCCTAAAAAAAAAAAAAAAAGTAAGTTTCCAGGAACTATGTGACCACTGAAGGAATGTTAAGCTCATGATATCAAACACTGCAGATTACGACACTCAACAAAATACAGTAAATTAAATTTCCGATGTCCTCACTGTCTCCGAGTTTGGGAACAGATACATTCAAAGGACATCTATCAGAGTAGAGCTAGTGTTGCTGGCACTGCAAGTAAATCCCTGGACAGAATTTACTTCTACATTCACATGTTGTCCAATTTAAACAGCAGAGCATCCTGTTCTATTGTCTTTCTAGCTGTAATGCCTGCAGATATGGTTTCTATGTGATTGTTCTAAGCTATAAGATGTTCTTATCCTGTTTTATCGATTAGATGCTAAGGATGAAGCAAAAGCAGAGTAAAACATAATTCAGACAAAATTTTTCCTCAAGGAAATATAATGATGTGCGTGTGTTCAAAGTTGTTTGGTATATCTTGTGATAGCTAGGCAAGTAAAAGACATGTATGAAAAAGCTCCAAGTCTTTGAAGAAAGAAATTGAACAAAATACTAGAAGATAGAAATATCTTCTATAGTCGTGGATCATTCGAATTGATATTATAATCTTGCCCAAAGCAATCTACAGATTCAACACAATCCCCATCAAAATTTCAACACAATTATTTACAGATCTTTAAAGGACAATTGGAAAAACAAAAGAACCCAAGATAGCTAAAACAATCCTGAACAATAAAGGACTTCTGGAGTTCTCAACTTTCCTGATTTCAAGTTATACTACGGAGCCATAATAATAAAAAAACAAGCATGGTATTGATACAAAAAAAAAGAATACATTGATCAATGAAATCAAATTGAAGACCTGAATGTAAATCCATACACCTATGAACACCTTATTTTTTGATAAAGAAGTTAGAGAAATACAATTAGAAAGAAGAAAGTATCTTATACAAAAGGTGCTGGTAAAGCTGGATGTTTGCATGTGGAGAAATGCGAATAGATCCATTTTTATCATCCTGCACAAATCTTAAGTCCAAATGGATCAAAGACATCAATATAGAACTAGATACTCTGAACCTAATAGAAGAGAAAATAAGGAATAACCTTGAACACATTGGCACAGGAGACAACTTCATGAACATAACACCGATGTCACTATCACTAAGATCAACAATTAATAAGTAGGACCTCATGAAACTAAAAGGCTCCTGGAATGAAAACACACCATGAATGAGACAACGAAGCAGCCTACAGAATGGGGAAATATTTTTTTTTACCAATTTCACATTCAATAGAAGACTAATATTCAAAATATATAAAGAACTCAAAAAACTAAACACACACACACACACACACAGACACAGACACACACACACACACACACACACACACACACACACAGACACAAAACCCAAACAATCCAAGGAGGTACAGATGTAAACAGAGAATCCTCAATAAAGCATTCTCAAATGGCGGAGAATCACTTAAGGAAATGTTCAACATCCTTAGCCATCAGAGAAATACACATCAAAGTCTGAGACCCATCTTACACCTGTCAGAATGGCTAAGATCAATATGTGCCCAAATAACGCTCCACCCTTTCACAAGAACCCTTGATCATCTATGTCCATAGCTATAATATTCAAAAACAGGAAATAACCTAGATTTACCTCAAGGGAAGAATAAATAAAGACAATGTGGTTCATTTACACAAAGGAATATGACTCAGCTCTTTAAAAATGACATCATGAAATTTGCAGATATATGTATGGAACTAGAAAAAGTCATCTTGAGAGAGATAACCCAAACTCAGAAAGACAAATATGTTATATATTCATTTATAAGTGGCTATTAGAAGTTAAGTAAATGATAATCAATCTACAATCTGTAGACCCAGAGAGGTTGGATAAAGAGAAAGGCTCTAACATGGGATACGTGGATCTCCCTGAGAAAGGGAAATAGAATAGATTTTGCAAGTGGACCGGGGGTGGGTGGGGATGGGAGTGGGAAATGGGATGGAGGGAAAAAGTATAGAGAAAGATGGCCAGAACTGAATGGCATTTGTGGAGTGATATGGATATGTCATACAGTAGAAACTTCCTGGAATCTATGTAGGTAATCCTTATGAAGATTCTTAATAATGGGGACAGAGTCTGAACTGGCTACCTCTTTTAGCCAGTCAAGGCTCCCAGTGACACTGGGTAACATTCTGTTGAGTTGTTACCCAAGGACATCCTATGAAGATCCCCAAACAACCCGCGCCAATGCTAGGGTAGAGGATTGCTCTCTGGAAATGGATAGCAGGGCTACATTGCTGAAGACAACATCTGCACACCTCACTGAGCACGGAAAGATTGAGCTAGTGCCTGCATGGAGCCGTCACTCTGTGCTCTATACTCTTTGGTGCAGGAAGGTACTCTGTAGGCTCCTGAAAGACAGTCATGAACACCAACCCAGCCACATAACCTTTGACTTAAAATCTGTCCTGCCTGTAAGATATGTTGAGGTAGTGGGAGTGCAGAACTTGTGGGAGTGGCCAATTTGAATTGTCATTGTCCCAACTTGAATCACACTCCATGAAAGGGAGACCATGCATGACGCTTCTTGGATGGCCAAGATTCGGAGACTGAGTAGTCCAGAGACCTAAAATAGACTCAAACACAATTTGCCAGACTTGTGTGTGTGTGTGTGTGTGTGTGTGTGTGTGTGTGTGTGTGTGTGTGTGTGTGTGAGAGAGAGAGAGAGAGAGAGAGACAGACCTGAGAGAGAGACCTGAGAGAGAGAGACCTGAGAGAGAGAGAGACAAGAGAGAGAGAGAGAGAGACTTGAGAGAGAGAGAGAGACCTGAGAGAGAGAGAGAGAGAGAGAGAGAGAGAGAGAGAGAGAGAGAGAGAGAGAGACGTGGTGCATGGGTCTGCACCAGGTCTTCTGTGTATATGTTATGGTTTCAGCTTGGTGTTTTTGTGGGAATCCTAACTGTGGGAGTGGGTGTGCCTTTCACCATTGGCCTGCTCTTGGGACTCTTTTCTTCCTGTTGGGTTCCCTTGTCCAACTTTGATATGAGGGCTTTGCCTTATCTTACTGTGTTTTGTTTTGTCATGTTTTATTGTTATCTCTTGGAGGTCCGCTCTTTTCTGGAGAGAGATGGCAGGAGAGTTGATTCGAGGAGGAGGGGCTGGGAGGAGTAGAGGGAGGTGAAACTGGTCAGGATGTGTTGTATGAGAGAAGAATTTATTTTCTATCTTTAAAAACATGTTTGACAATAGCTAGTAAAGAGAATTTAAATTTTCTTCAAGTGGCAGAAATAAGACATGACTTCTATTTTGGATATTTGAGACAGGGTGTCATGGAACCTAAGCTGACCGGAGACTTGCTATATAATCAAGGATATCCTCCTGCCTCACCTTTTCAAGGGCTAGGATTACAATGGTGCAACAGAAAGAACGTGAAAATTAAAACATTTCTTGGTTTATGTTTTATGCTTGTCACTTATATGGAGAACATTGCCACTTGCAAAATTCCCAAACTAAAAGATCATTCATGAAAGCTTAGAGTCTATGATCGATAAAACACTAGTGCAGGGATGCAGTGATTTGTAGGATGTCATCATCATTCTACAGACTTATTTTACTGCACTTTATCCTTTTTCTAACCTAACAATGGGAATGTAATGTGTGCCCAGCGTCTGTAAAATAACAAACTGATCTCTCCAATATTGTCTAGGTAAATTTCACATCTCTAAAAATCAATATCCTGAAGTTAAAGAGACTAGATGTGAATCTAAAAATCACCATTTGGGTTGCAAAAAAATAAAATAAAATCAGTAGGCCTATTGTACCTAATAAAATTTTTGCAGAAGTTAATAGTACATAATGTACTGTTGAGACATGTGGTACTTGTAGTATGTAGCATATCACAGGAAATAGAAGGCCGTGAACCTTCAAATGGCAGGGTTTGATGGTTGAGTTGAGTCTGGGAAGAGTAGAAAATTTCATTTGTGAGAAAAGGAAGGACATTCAATATGAATAAATACCATGTTAATTTTGATTTATTCAATGCCATTAATTGGACATATATTGCATGTAATATGGACATATATTGTATGTGAGAAATATCCTAAAAACTAGGAATAGGTGTGCTAAACAGGAGAAAAAAGTCTTTGCAGGAAAATTGAAACAAACTACATAAAGTGGCCTTTGTCGGTGTTCACGTTTCTCTCAGCCACCCTCCCTGGATTTACTGTGTCTCTGATAACATCAGGCTACCTTTCTGTCTAACGTTAAGCTATACAACCCCAGAGTTTCTTCTTTGTATTTCTCTACCTACAGTCACTCTCTTGATAATCTCAGACAAGCATTTAAGTGTGTGTGTGTGTGTGTGTGTGTGTGTTTGCCACACACATGTATTTCTCCAACTTTGGATCTCCCCCATGAACTGCACACTCATAGCCAACCACCCACTCCACATCTCATCTTGGATGTCTAAAATGTCAAACTGAATATATCAAAAAAGCAAACAGCAGAGCATGGTGGGTGGAAAAGAGGTTGTAAGAGTGTTTAGATTGAGAAAATAACAGACTCAACATTAAACCAAGGAATTAAAAACATCAGGGAGTTGTGCACGGTGTTAGCACGTTTGACAGTAAGTGAGAAGACTGGCCCGGTAGTGATTGGGGAACTTCCTAGGGAGAGGGGAATGGTGGCAGAGTCTTTACATTTAGACATGGGCTGAAGAGAAGCAAACACCGTCAGGTATCACGTGCTTGCTGACAGCATCCCTGCGAAGTAGGTTGGGGAAGATTCAGAAATCATAAAGGACAGTGGAGGAGTCAATTGGGAAAAAAAGCAAAAATCAAATCAGGGCAAGATGCCCTGTGCTGTTATACCCGTCATGACTCACTTGGAATGTTTTGAATTTTTGCCAATCTCCAGCTGTGGGGGATAGAGCAGGATGCAGCACCGTGCGAGTACCGTATGAGTGGTTGAGCCAAAGTGAAAGCAATGGCAGAGATGAGGTGTGGAGGAATAGTTTGAGAATGTGAGGGGAAGATGTATCAAGTATGATTTGAAGAAGTGGCCAGGAAGGTTGGCATTCCAAGAAGGTACGACAACTTGGGAAATTCTGGAGCACTTCGTTTGGGGTCACAAAATACAATTTGAAATGGAGAAAAAAGGGTATACTGTGTCAAGGATGCATTTGCAAGCCATCCTAAGATTTATTCTCTGTACACTTTATTCTGAGTTCACAAAGAGTTTTCAGCAAAGAAGCGACTTGTTTGGACAAATAGAGCAGTGTGGTCTGGAAGGTGTTCTGACTGTGAAGCATGGAATTTAAGAACCTTAGCTTTTGCCTGGTTTAATAGATAAGTGCTGCGATATTATGCTATACATTGATGTGTCATTCGGGCATGGAATCAAGATACAACATTGACCTAAAGATCTCCTTAGTTACATCAAGTGTTCCATCACTGTTTGCACCATTGGACTTGTGCCTACACACGTGCCATTGCCTTGGGCTTCTCTGTGATGGGTCTATTCCTGGGGGTAATTAAGATGGGAGACGCAAAAGCCCAACATAGACCTGAAGAGAAAGGTCGCCCTTGCTGGTCTCTCATCCTAAATTTCCTATTCCAGATGCTGCCTTGGTTCTATAATCACACTGCAGGGTCCATCTATGAATCCAGTAAAATCGAGACTCTAACTCATTGCTGCTCATTACACTGATTGCGTAGTCAAAGGTTAGTCTATAATCATGTTTTATCAAATACAAACATTCTTTAGATTCACAGATTTAGAATTTCACACTTATTTCCTGGCCGGGCACTCTGTTTTCTTAGCCAACTGTACGAGTATACTTGTTGGTCTTGTGTGAATCCCATGTCATGTCATTGGATCTCAGCTTCCTGACATTTTCCTCACTACCTACAGAGAATCTTCTGGCTGCAGGACAGTTTAGGGTTTTAAGAGAAAATGGTTTCAGTTCAAGTTTTATTTTGGAATATCTCTGCAAAAACATAGCTTTTGCCTCAAAGCGAATAAGAGACAGTTTGTTCTGGAGCCAAATATAAGTGGCCATGTCCTGGGAACACAGATTCAGGTTGTTCCGTGTGCTGTGTTCCATTGTGAATGTGGCTGTGTGAGAGTGGGGACTTACATAAGAGGAGACGTAAGGTAGGTGGGTCTTAGCAAAATGGAAAAACGGTTACGTTTCTGGTGCTACCTGATGACAAGCTTCTGTTTTCAAATACTTGTTACAGACCACTTTACTAAGAATACATTTTAAGGGTTTTTTTTTATTTTTTATTTTTTCGATATTTTTTTTTTATAACTTGAGTATTTCTTATATACATTTCAAGTGTTACTCCCTTTCCTGGTATCCGGGCAAACATCCCCCTCCCCCCTCCCCTTCCTTATGGGTGTTCCCCTCCCAACCCTCCCCCCATTGCCGCCCTCCCCCCACCAGTCTAGTTCACTGGGGGTTCAGTCTTAGCAGGACCCAGGGCTTCCCCTTCCACTGGTGCTCTTACTAGGATAT
The DNA here is from genome assembly GCF_021556685.1 of Rattus norvegicus. NCBI lineage: Eukaryota > Metazoa > Chordata > Mammalia > Rodentia > Muridae > Rattus > Rattus norvegicus. The sequence goes on from NC_141549.1 coordinate 28,995,080, forward strand.
GCATTGCTACCTATGAGGTCAGAGTCCAGGGTCAGTCCATGTATAGTCTTTGGGTAGGGGCTTAGTCCCTGGAAGCTCTGGTTGCTTGACATTGTTGTACATATGGAGTCTCGAGCCCCTTCAAGCTCTTCCAGTTCTTTCTCTGATTCCTTCAACGGGGGTCCTATTCTCAGTTCAGTGGTTTGCTGCTGGCATTCGCCTCTGTATTTGCTGTATTCTGGCTGTGTCTCTCAGGAGCGATCTACATCCGGCTCCTGTCGGTCTGCACTTCTTTGCTTCATCCATCTTGTCTAATTGGGTGGCTATATATGTATGGGCCACATGTGGGGCAGACTCTGAATGGGTGTTCCTTCAGTCTCTGTTTTAATCTTTGCCTCTCTCTTCCCTGCCAAGGGTATTCTTGTTCCCCTTTTAAAGAAGGAGTGAAGCATTCACATTTTGATCATCTGTCTTGAGTTTCATGTGCTCTAGGCATCTAGGGTAATTCAAGCATTTGGGCTAATAGCCACTTATCAATGAGTGCATACCATGTATGTCTTTCTGTGATTGGGTTAGCTCACTCAGGATGATGTTTTCCAGTTCCAACCATTTGCCTACGAATTTCATAAACTCGTTGTTTTTGATAGCTGAGTAATATTCCATTGTGTAGATGTACCACATTTTCTGTATCCATTCCTCTGTTGAAGGGCATCTGGGTTCTTTCCAGCTTCTGGCTATTATAAATAAGGCTGCAATGAACATAGTGGAGCACGTGTCTTTTTTATATCTTGGGGCATCTTTTGGGTATATGCCCAAGAGAGGTATAGCTGGATCCTCAGGCAGTTCAATGTCCAATTTTCTGAGGATTCTCCAGACTGATTTCCAGAATGGTTGTACCAGTCTGCAATCCCACCAACAATGGAGGAGTGTTCCTCTTCCTCCACATCCTCGCCAGCATCTGTTGTCCCCTGAGTTTTTGATCTTAGCCATTCTCACTGGTGTGAGGTGAAATCTCAGGGTTGTTTTGATTTGCATTTCCCTTATGACTAAAGATGTTGAACATTTCTTTAGGTGTTTCTCAGCCATTCGGCATTCCTCAGCTGTGAATTCTTTGTTTAGCTCTGAACCCCATTTTTTAATAGGGTTATTTGTTTCCCTGCGGTCTAACTTCTTGAGTTCTTTGTATATTTTGGATATAAGGCCTCTATCTGTTGTAGGATTGGTAAAGATCTTTTCACAATCTGTTGGTTGCCGTTTTGTCCTAACCACCGTGTCCTTTGCCTTACAGAAGCTTTGTAGTTTTATGAGATCCCATTTGTCGATTCTTGATCTTAGAGCATAAGCCATTGGTGTTTTGTTTAGGAAATTTTTTCCAGTGCCCATGTGTTCCAGATGCTTCCCTAGTTTTTCTTCTATTAGTTTGAGTGTGTCTGGTTTGATGTGGAGGTCCTTGATCCACTTGGACTTAAGCTTTGTACAGGGTGATAAGCATGGATCGATCTGCATTCTTCTACATGTTGCCCTCCAGTTGAACCAGCACCATTTGCTGAAAATGCTATCTTTTTTCCATTTGATGGTTTTGGCTCCTTTGTCAAAAATCAAGTGACCATATGTGTGTGGGTTCATTTCTGGGTCTTCAATTCTATTCCATTGGTCTATCTGTCTGTCTCTGTACCAATACCATGCAGTTTTTATCACTATTGCTCTGTAATACTGCTTGAGTTCAGGGATAGTGATTCCCCCTGAAGTCCTTTTATTGTTGAGGATAGCTTTAGCTATCCTGGGTTTTTTGTTATTCCAGATGAATTTGCAAATTGTTCTGTCTAACTCTTTGAAGAATTGGATTGGTATTTTGATGGGGATTGCATTGAATCTGTAGATTGCTTTTGGTAAAATGGCCATTTTTACTATATTAATCCTGCCAATCCATGAGCATGGGAGATCTTTCCATCTTCTGAGGTATTCTTCAATTTCCTTCTTCAGTGTCTTGTAATTCTTATTGTACAGATCTTTTACTTGCTTGGTTAAAGTCACACCGAGGTACTTTATATTATTTGGGTCTATTATGAAGGGTGTCGTTTCCCTAATTTCTTTCTCGGCTTGTTTCTCTTTTGTGTAGAGGAAGGCTACTGATTTATTTGAGTTAATTTTATACCCAGCCACTTTGCTGAAGTTGTTTATCAGCTTTAGTAGTTCTCTGGTGGAACTTTTGGGATCACTTAAATACACTATCATATCATCTGCAAACAGTGATATTTTGACTTCTTCTTTTCCGATCTGTATCCCCTTGACCTCCTTTTGTTGTCTGATTGCTCTGGCTAGAACTTCAAGAACTATATTGAATAAGTAGGGAGAGAGTGGGCAGCCTTGTCTAGTCCCTGATTTTAGTGGGATTGCTTCGAGTTTCTCTCCATTTAGTTTAATGTTAGCAACTGGTTTGCTGTATATGGCTTTTACTATGTTCAGGTATGGGCCTTGAATTCCTATTCTCTCCAGGACTTTTATCATGAAGGGGTGTTGAATTTTGTCAAATGCTTTCTCAGCGTCTAATGAAATGATCATGTGGTTTTGTTCTTTCAGTTTGTTTATATAATGGATCACGTTGATGGTTTTCCATATATTAAACCATCCCTGCATGCCTGGGATGAAGCCTACTTGGTCATGGTGGATGATTGTTTTGATGTGCTCTTGGATTCGGTTTGCCAGAATTTTGTTGAGTATTTTTGCATCGATATTCATAAGGGAAATTGGTCTGAAGTTCTCTTTCTATGTTGTGTCTTTGTGTGGTTTAGGTATAAGAGTAATTGTGGCTTCGTAGAAGGTATTCGGTAGTGATCCATCTGTTTCAATTTTGTGGAATAGTTTGCATAATATTGGTATGAGGTCTTCTATGAAGGTTTGGTAGAATTCTGCACTAAACCCGTCTGGACCTGGGCTCTTTTTGGTTGGGAGACCTTTAATGACTGCTTCTATTTCCTTAGGAGTTATGGGGTTGTTTAACTGGTTTATCTGTTCCTGATTTAACTTTGATACCTGGTATCTGTCTAGGAAATTATCCATTTCCTGAAGATTTTCAAGTTTTGTTGAATATAGGTTTTTATAGTAAGATCTGATGATTTTTTGAATTTCCTCTGAATCTGTTGTTATGTCTCCCTTTTCATTTCTGATTTTGTTAATTTGGACGCATTCTCTGTGTCCTCTCGTTAGTCTGGCTAAGGGTTTATCTATCTTGTTGATTTTCTCAAAAAACCAACATTTGGTTCTGTTGATTCTTTCTATGGTCCTTTTTGTTTCTACTTGGTTGATTTCAGCTCTGAGTTTGATTATTTCCTGCCTTCTACTCCTCCTGGGTGTATGTGCTTCTTTTTGTTCTAGAGCTTTTAGGTGTGCTGTCAAGCTGCTGACATATGCTCTTTCCTGTTTCTTTCTGCAGGCACTCAGCGCTATGAGTTTTCCTCTTAGCACAGCTTTCATTGTGTCCCATAAGTTTGGGTATGTTGTACCTTCATATTCATTAAATTCTAAAAAGTTTTTAATTTCTTTCTTTATTTCTTCCTTGACCAGGTTATCATTGAGTAGAGCATTGTTCAATTTCCATGTATATGTGGGCATTCTTCCCTTATTGTTATTGAAGACCAGTTTTAGGCTGTGGTGGTCCGATAGCACGCATGGGATTATTTCTATCTTTCTGTACCTGTTGAGGCCCGTTTTTTGACCAATTATATGGTCAATTTTGGAGAAAGTACCATGAGGAGCTGAGAAGAAGGTATATCCTTTTGCTTTAGGATAGAATGTTCTATAAATATCCGCTAAGTCCATTTGGCTCATGACTTCTCTTAGTCTGTCTACATCTCTGTTCAATTTCTGTTTCCATGATCTGTCCATTGATGAGAGTGGGGTGTTGAAATCTCCCACTATTATTGTGTGAGGTGCAATGTGTGTTTTGAGCTTTAGTAAGGTTTCTTTTATGTATGTAGGTGCCCTTGTATTTGGGGCATAGATATTTAGGATTGAGAGTTCATCTTGGTGGATTTTTCCTTTGATGAATATGAAGTGTCCTTCCTTATCTTTTTTGATGACTTTTAATTGAAAATGGATTTTATTTGATATTAGAATGGCTACTCCAGCTTGCTTCTTCTGACCATTTGCTTGGAAAATTGTTTTCCAGCCTTTCACTCTGAGGTAATGTCTGTCTTTGTCTCTGAGGTGTGTTTCCTGTAGGCAGCAGAATGCAGGGTCCTCGTTGCGTATCCAGTTTGTTAATCTATGTCTTTTTATTGGGGAGTTGAGGCCATTGATGTTGAGAGATATTAAGGAATAGTGATTATTGCTTCCCGTTATATTCATATTTGGATGTGAGGTTATGTTTGTGTGCTTTCATTCTCTTTGTTTTGTTGCCAAGACGATTAGTTTCTTGCTTCTTCTAGGTTATAGCTTGCCTCCTTATGTTGGGCTTTACCATTTATTATCCTTTGTAGTGCTGGATTTGTAGAAAGATATTGTATAAATTTGGTTTTGTCATGGAATATCTTGGTTTCTCCATCTATGTTAATTGAGAGTTTTGCAGGATACAGTAACCTGGACTGGCATTTGTGTTCTCTTAGGGTCTGTATGACATCAGTCCAGGATCTTCTGGCCTTCATAGTTTCTGGCGAGAAGTCTGGTGTGATTCTGATAGGTCTGCCTTTATATGTTACTTGACCTTTTTCCCTTACTGCTTTTAATATTCTTTCTTTATTTTGTGCGTTTGGTGTTTTGACTATTATGTGACGGGAGGTGTTTCTTTTCTGGTCCAATCTATTTGGAGTTCTGTAGGCTTCTTGTATGCCTATGGGTATCTCTTTTTTTAGATTAGGGAAGTTTTCTTCTATGATTTTGTTGAAGATATTTACTGGTCCTTTGAGCTGGGAGTCTTCACTCTCTTCTATACCTATTATCCTTAGGTTTGATCTTCTCATTGAGTCCTGGATTTCCTGTATGTTTTGGACCAGTAGTTTTTTCTGCTTTACATTATCTTTGACAGTTGAGTCAATGATTTCTATGGAATCTTCTGCTCCTGAGATTCTCTCTTCCATCTCTTGTATTCTGTTGGTGAAGCTTGTATCTACAGCTCCTTGTCTCTTCTTTTGGTTTTCTATATCCAGGGTTGTTTCCATGTGTTCTTTCTTGATTGCTTCTATTTCCATTTTTAATTCCTTCAACTGTTTGATTGTGTTTTCCTGGAATTCTTTCAGGGATTTTTGCGATTCCTCTCTGTAGGCTTCTACTTGTTTATTAATGTTTTCCTGTGTTTCCCTAAGGGAGTTCTTCACGTCTTTCTTGAAGTCCTCCAGCATCATGATCAAATATGATTTTGAAACTAGATCTTGCTTTTCTGGTGTGTTTGGATATTCCATGTTTGTTTTGGTGGGAGAATTGGGCTCCGATGATGCCAAGTAGTCTTGGTTTCTGTTGCTTGGGTTCCTGCGCTTGCCTCTCGCCATCAGATTATCTCTAGTGTTACTTTGTTCTGCTATTTCTGACAGTGGCTAGACTGTCCTATAAGCCTGTGTGTCAGGAGTGCTGTAGACCTGTTTTCCTGTTTTCTTTCAGCCAGTTATGGGAACAGAGTGTTGTACTTTCGGGCGTGTAGTTTTTCCTCTCTACAGGTCTTCAGCTGTTCCTGTGGGCCTGTGTCTTGAGTTCACCAGGCAGCTTTGTTGCAGCAGAAAAGTTGGTCTTACCTGTGGTCCCGAGGCTCAAGTTTGCTCGTGGGGTGCTGCCCACGGGCTCTCTGCAGCAGCAGCAACCAGGAAGACCTGTGCCGCCCCTTCCGGGAGCTTCAGTGCACCAGGGTTCCAGATGGTCTTTGGTGTTTTCCTCTGGCGTCCGAGATGTGTGTGCAGAGAGCAGTCTCTTCTGGTTTCCCAGGCTTGTCTGCCTCTCTGAAGGTTTAGCTCTCCCTCCCACGGGATTTGGGTGCAGAGAACTGTTTATCCGGTCTGTTTCCTTCAGGGTCAGGCGGTGTCTCTGGCAGGGGTCCTGCCGCTCCTGGGCCCTCCCCCACGGGAGCCCAGAGGCCTTATACAGTTTCCTCTTGGGCCAGGGATGTGGGCAGGGGTGAGCAGTGTTGGTGGTCTCTTCTGCTCTGCAGCCTCAGGAGTGCCCACCTGACCAGGCGGTTGGGTCTCTCTCTCACAGGGTCTGGGAGCAGAGAGCTGCTGCCCATTTTAAGGGTTTTGATAGATGCTAGGATATTAGGTCAGGCATCGGTGTGGGCTTTGGAAGGGACTAAAGATATCTGAAGATAATTTGTCTCTCATCGGCAGCATTTCCGTTTTCCGTAATCACCTTGTTCAGTCATTTGATCTTGCAGAATCTTTAAAGTGAGGGCCGCTTGTGTTTCTTTCCTTCTGGGAATGTTGGATCACAAGAGCAGTGCTTAAAATTCTCAGTTACAGTTTAGGAGTCGCATATTAAGAATTTAATTGCCTTTCTTGTGTAAATTCCTTAGGTGTGGATGCTGAGACAAGATCAAGACTTTGGGACCTGCCTAGGCTAAAAGTCAAATCCAGACTTGTCTGACCTATACAAGGTATCTGGCCTTATGAAAAAAATTAGGTGTTAATAGAACTGTCACTCGGATGGTTAAGAACTTATCAGACTAAAGTCTTGGGTTTGAAGCCTTGGGTCAGGTTTCCAGCACCACATTAGTAGGACACAGTGGTCCCCACTTAAATCCTAGCACTTTGAGGCTGGAGGCAGCAGGGGGACAGAGCTTAAGCTATTCTTCTCATCTTCCACTGCATAATGAGATACGGGCTATCCTTGTCTACGTGAGGACACGATTCAAAATAATTCTTCTACATTTTACAAAAAAATGAAAGAAAAGAGTGGTGGTTTTGTCATATAACTAAGCTGCTTTTCTCCAATTAGTCAAAATCTGTTTGATTTCTTCTTTAAGAGTGCCAACTAAATCATAAATCTGAAATTCATGCATAAAGGATCGTCTCCTTCGCCTTCTTCCTCCATGCTGCCTTTGAGGTGGCTTCATAGCTGCCTTTTGGCCTTTGGGAAAGCCCAAGATCGTCAAAAAGAGGAGCAAGAAGTTCATCAGGCGCCAGTCAGACCGATATGTGAAAATTAAGTGAAACTGGCAGAAACCCAGAGGTATCAACAACAGGGTGCAGAGAAGATTCAAGGGGCAGATCCTGATGCCCCAAATTGGTTACCGGGGTAACAAAAAAAAAACCAAAAAAACAAACAAAAAAAAAAAAAACAAAAAACAAAAAAAACCAAGCAGGTGTTGCCTAGCAGCTTCCGGAAGTTTCTGGTCCACAGTGCCAAGAACCTGGATGTGCTGTTGGTGTGCAACAAATCTTCCTGGGCTGAGGTTGCTCATGATGTCCCCTAAGAACTGCAAAGCCATCGTAGAAAGAGCAGCACATTTGGCCGTCAGGGTCACCAATCCCAATGCCAGGCTAGCAAAGAAAATGGATAAGATGGCTTGTGTGTCTGATTTGTGTTCAAATAAAACTACAGAAACTGACAAAAAAAAATCATCCTCTATGATATTTATTTTACTCTATTCTGTACACATGTATTATTTTTACCAGGACTATTGCATTAGTTGCTTAGCTTTATAAAAGTGGCCCTGTTTACGACACAGGCAAGCATAGGAATAGCTTACCACACTGGGACTCTGCTCAGCTTGGGCTGTGCACGGATTCCTCTTCTAAGAATGCACCCAGGAACCTTGAATTCCCACCTGCTTCAGAATGCACTACACCCAACTTCACACTTGGGGTAGATTTCTCCTTTTCTAATCATTTAGTAACTCCCCTCTTGTGGTCAGTTTCTATTCAGACATTTTTCAAAAAATATTCAGTATGGTAGGCAAGGCACAAGACAGCTTGAACTAGTTTTGGGTGCGTGTGCTATTAAGTCAAGTCATATCATCTGAGTGGACTTTTAGGGACAAATTTCTATTTATCATCTTATGCCTATGCACAACTGGGCCTGCATATGACTAAAATCAGATGCATCAAGGGACGAGGCATGTTCAGGGAGCCAAGGCTTACATAAATACAAGTTGTCAATCAAAAGAAAGAATTGCTTGCACTAAGTCCCCCTGGCAACAGCTCCTCCCTCTAGACCCTAGATGGAAAATAATCCTTGACCTCAAGCAGTCTAACTGTGGGAACCCACTGTTCTCTTACAGCATATCTGACTCATACTATAACTTTGCTTTTCAATACATTTCTTTCTTCTAGCTTGCATTCTATGTACAAATCTCCAATCCTTGGAATAAATGTCAAGAACTTAGAAACACCCCAGTAGCAATAGATAACAACCGAGAGAAACATGAGATCTCCCTCTCCCCCACCCCTCTCTCCTCCCTCTTTTGTCTCTCTCTCCTCTCTTTCTCTAGCCACTGTATTTGTAGGACTGTTTTATGGATTTCTGCTTAAGTCTTTTAGTTTGATTTTAAAATATATAAATCTTTTAAGAAATGTTTACATTGTATTTTAATATCTGTTCCCTTAATCTTTCTTGTATATTTGTTGGTTTGTTGGTTTTGGTTTGGTTTGGTTTTGAGACAGGTAATAGGTTATTTCTCCATCGCTGGTGAAATGAGCCAATTCAAGCCAGATTGGATTATATTAAAAGCATGTTTATTGGGCAGCTGCTATCTGGTGAGTTCACTCAATGATTGAGGCCAGGGGAGTCACTGGGTGGGGGTATGGGGGTGGGGCTGGGCTGGGAGAGAAAGAGAAAAAGGATGTGCACAGAGAGAGAAGAGAAAGAAAAAGAATGAGAGGTACATGATGGATGAATGGATAGATAGATAGATAGATAGATAGATAGATAGATAGATAGATAGATAGCGCAAAAATATCTCTATTATATAGGGAGAAGCCTCTGGGAAAGGGGGCAGCCCAGCCCTTGGACTCAAAAGTTCAGGGTTGGGGACAGGGTAGGCCAGGTAGGGACTGAGGGATTCTGGGAGAACTTAGAGGCCAGGCGTGCTTTGGTATGTAAAATATGCACCTCAATCCCTAGTCCTTGAGTCCAAAAGCAAACAACAAGATTTCTCTGTGTAGCTCTTGAATGTGTTGGAACTCTGTCTATGCCTCCTGAGGGTTGGGATTGAAGGCATGTACTACCACACACAGTTTACCTTTACCTTTCAATGTCTGTTTGTGTGAAAATTTTTGTAATCAGTTTATATTTTGTGAGGGAAGCCCTGTTAACTAAAAGTTAAGTCTACTGTGAGCTTCTCTGAGCTCAGACTAAAATGGAGGACTCCTTTAACCAGCAGGGCTTCTCCTTCTTTGAGGATCCTGATTCCCCATCCTCCTCCTGGGAGGGTTGAATAGTCCTCCACACACCTACAAACTTCCTCTGCCCAACCCCCATAAGAGCCTGCCCTTTCTATGCAAATGAGGTAGTCACAGAGCTTTAAAAAGTCTAGGCAATGATTTTCATTCACCCTGAACACTCCTTCTGTAAGGGACCATGATTTGCTGAAAAATGATACCCTAACTCAAACAGCATGTAAAAGAAAAGTGCATTTTATTCTGCAGAACTCCAGCATGCTGGGATCTACCATTTACCAAGATGGAGATGCCCAAGTAAGCTTGCAGGCCCAATTTAAAGCACACTAGGAAAATTCCAGGGAAGAGTAGGTGACCTTTATATTAATTGGTTGGCTCTATATCTAGGGACATTCTAGAAGGAATGATGGGGATTTGAGGTGCTTGGGGACTGGAAACTGTTGCTGGGGAAACCTGGAAACTGTTGCTGACCTACTGCCCTTGTCTTAGGCTAGGTGGTGGGATAGCTACTGATGGCAGGACAGTTTCTGATTGGCTGCCTGAAGCCTGGGGTTTTTCCAGTAACTGACTTGCCTGGACTTGCCCAGCTCTTGGAAATGGAGATCTAGGCCTACTCTCCTGATCTGCCCATTTGAAGCTTGTCATGGAGTTAGACTGTATCAATCCTTCTCACTTCCAAAGTCCTTATATACCTCTGGTTCATCCTGAATAAAGTGTTTGCAGATAAGGCCTCCCCAATAAAAGTATGTGCAGAAGCTAAGACTGTCTCAGAGAGCTATCTCACTGAAGACCACTGGAGAAGGCCTTCTCCTTGGCTCTCCCAGCCTACACTCACATCCAGGTGGACCTCGATCCTGCAGAACCCCACCAGCTCAGTACTCAGCTTCATCCATCCAGCCCAGCGGGCAGTGGAGTCTGGATACTCTGAGAAATGGGAGAAATCAAAGGCTGCAGAACCATAGTCACACCCACAAAATGCATGCCACATTTTGTCTTATAAGGTGTGTAACTTCGTTGTGTTGTTGCTACTGTTTTGATAATCTTTATGTTTTAATTGTCAAAGTTAGCTTATTTAAGTTAATAACTTATGCTGAGTTTAAATCTACTATTTTTATCTTTTAATTATTTTTTGTGTATCGTGTGTGTGTGTGTGTGTGTGTGTGTGCGCGCACATGACAAGACAAATGCATGGTCTCAAGGACAAGTGTTGGGAGTCAGCTTCATTGTTCCAGGATCTGATCTTAGGCTGGCAGTCTTACACAGCTGCTGGGACATTTTCTGGACCTCTCTATCATTTCTCTTTAGGAAAATATTTGTCTTCTCAATTTTTTCTTTATTTGGCTCCAATGTACATCATCTAGCTGCTCCAAAAGTACACAAAGTTACTTTAGCAGGATTCTTCACTGTAATACAAGTGTTCTTGGAAATATAAGACTCAGGGTTAGAGAGATGGCTCAGTGGTTAAGAGCACTTGTTGCTCTTTCCCAGTGCCCATGTTGATTGGCTCACAGCCAGCTCCAGCTCCAGAGGGCATGACCCCCGACTCCCTCTATTGGTCTTCAGAAGCACCTCACACACATACACATAAGTAAAAATGATTTTTTTAAACATAAAATATAGGATCTCTACCAACATAACTCAATTATTGCATGAACAGGATCCAACACAATCAGGGGTTTGAGGAGACTGGAACTGGAGAAGTAGTGTGTGGGTGGCTGAGTTCCAGCTATCAAGAGTGTCCAGCTGTCAAATATTCAGCATTGAGATGTTTACCTACCATTAGCAGTAGACATCTCCATTGGTTGGTTTAAGCTGTATATAAGACAACCTTATAATCATAGGTACAACAGCATTTATTTTATGTTAAAAACCCAGTGGATGAACTTCTGGACTTTCTAGAACATCTAGAGATGTTCTGTTATATAGACATTTATCCTGTGTCCCTGAGAAACAGGAAAAGTAACTATTCTGGAAAAAGTCTGACTTGCCCAGAATACTACATAGAACTAGACAGTGACATTTAAGATCTGGGATGAAAGTTGTATGCTGTCATTTCTATCAGTATTCCAACAACACAAACAAGTGGTACGGACAAGTAGAGTATCTGCAGAGCACAGGAGGCTAAGGAACCGTTAGTTACTGGATACTGGTCTAATCAGTCTGGTCATCTAGGTAGGAGATGCTCTTACAGACACAACATTTTTTTGTGCTTTCTGCTTATGCAGCAAAATTGTGACCCTTGGGCTTCTGCACCTTGTTTTGTTGGTCTCTGAATTTTTAAATGAAATCTGGAGGGCAACTGGGCATTTTCTTTGAAATTCAGCTTGAAGTAGACTATACTTTGAAACTTGAAGATAAGATTGTGTAAGTTATTGATCCCTTTTCTTCTCTACCTACCGTAGGAAATTCTACAGAGGTCTTCAGTTGGAAGAAAAGTCTCTTTCAACAGACAGTTTCAGCTAGGTTCTGTTCATGTCAGGATCTATGGAATGTTTGTGATTTTTGCTATTGTGAAACTGATTAGTAAAATAGATGTTGTGATAATACAAATGAATGTAAATATATGAATGTTGGTCTTAATCACTTTATGTATTCATTTTACTCTTTGTTTTCATCCTACTTCATGTTACATTTAGGGTTTTTTTATTTAATAATTCACACATTTGTGCATATTTCCAAGTACGCCATTTTAATTTAATACAAGTACCATAGCCATATGAGAGCCACTGCTATTTGTCTACCTTTACTCTTAGAAAAATATAACAAATATCCAATGTATTGGAAATTTTATTATGGAGAATAAGACAGACATTTTCAGGAGTGTAGTTACATGTGTAATAGTTTTTCTGTTCATATAACAAGTGTGATACCTCTGACTATAAGAATCATTTGAATTAGAGTTTGATGCAATAGGTTACATAACTAAAAAAACCATAAGCAAAATAAAAATGTCTATTCCAACCATATAGCTCAACCACAAAGAATAAGATGCCAGAATGGTGGGGGATTTTTCACTATTACATAATGACGATGGTTCATCTTGTTGGGATTTAGAATCATCATGGAAACAATCTTCTGGATATGTCTGTGAGAGATTTTGTAGATTCTGTTAATTGGGTATGGAAATACCTACTCTACATTCAGGCAGTACCATGCCAAGGGCTAGAGGCGTGGACTGGAAACAAGAAAGCTAGCTGAGTTTTAGTATTCATTGCCCTCAACTTCCAGGTAACACACACAATGTGACCAGCTGCCTTATCCCTCTGCCACCCTGCCTTCCCTGCCATCATGTCTTCTACCCTTAAACTGTGGGCCAAAATAAATTCACAGCCACGAGAGAACTAACTAATATACACATCCTATGAAAAAAGAATTTGTACCAGGTAAAAGAGAAATAAAGTATAATAATTGTAAAACGAATAGTTATGACACTATTTAGACACTGCTGCTTTTTACTAAGAAAGGGACAAAAGAAAAAATCTATTTTAGTGGGTGTGGGTGACCAAGAAGCATTATGGACATCAAAGGAGTAAGAAACAGCAGAGAGCACATAGCACCTTTCTGGATGGAAGGAAGGGTAACAGAGAAATTGAGAGGTGGAAGAATGAAACAATAAAAAGTAGACCTGTCAGACTTTCAAAGGAAGTAGGGAAGGGAGAGATGAGGAAATGAAAGGAAGAAATGAAGGCCCAGAGAAATGGAAGAAGGAAGAAAGCGAAGGAAAGAAGGATCAGAGGAATGGAGAAAGGGAAGAGAGGAGAGGTAAAGTCAATTGGACCCAAGGCAACTACCAGCTTTAAGGCTCAGCCCTAGAGAGGTTCACCTTGTTATTGTTTTTGCTATGGAGATTTTCCCTCCCCTTTCTTTATCCTATTCCTACCTTTCGAACATACATTCTGCATTCGTGACACTGGAAAGTTCTCAGCCACCCACTGAGATTCTCTACTGCCAGGAATAAAGTTTCTGCTTATGAAAATCCTTCAAAAGTTTAGGGAGGAAACTTGATGCCAATGCCACCATGCACTGTTCCAAATCTTGTTGTCATTCGTCTCAGACACTCAGGTTCTTTTATACACATAAAATCTTAAGAGAATTTGCTCACATAAATGTTTATAAATGCATGCATCAAACAAGTCTCTAAGTTGCCTGCACTGTGGAGAAGGGCTGTGGTGAGGTTGATACAGTGAGTGTCTAAAGGAAAGTTACTGAAGAGCTATCCAAATTTATTGCCCTGTTCTGTTTAGTTCCCAAGTCCTGATTTATGAAAAATGATATCCAATATATAAAGCCCGTCTCATCCTCTCCCACATGTGTGTCTTCAAATCAGGGTATGACAATAGGCCCTTTCCTTTTGCTATTTCTTCCTTCTTTAAAACCTTAGGTTTCTGGACACTTGTATACTAATATACCTACTATTCACATCCCTCCTGTCACCGACCATTTACTGAGTCATTCTCCTTTGCTTGCTGCATAGCTTGAAGTCCATCTACTTCACAGTGATCATTTCCAGAGCAAGCTGCTTGATCTCATTGCCAGCGCAATTCCTCCAGTAGCCCCAGTTCTTTTATGTTAGCCAGTAACCTACACAACATCACTATTTTCTCTATCCTTCAAGTTCACTCATGGTCAGAGGTTGCAATGTTAATTTCTGATAAACACCTCAGAAATCTCTCCCTTTTTTTCTAGGGGAAAAAAGAAACCAAAAACCAGGCCCCATCTTTTGTGGAATCTAGCTATCAAATCAATACAGAAGAAAAAACACATAAAAAAATGTATATCTTCACCTGTTGTAACTGAATGATTACACAACCTAAAGAGGAAGGCTCGTCAACTGATGTTCCAGGCTATTCAGAAATCCCTTCTATTTGGCTAGAATCTCCTCTTTTCTCTGAAATGACTAATGTCATTCCTAGCTCCCTGGCCCTTCTGTCCTTGCCTTCAGTGATGATTTAACTTCTCCTCACATTTTTTTTAAAAAGAAAAAAAAAACCCACATAATCAAGAAATCATCAAAACCATGCATATCCGTATTCACAATGTGTGTGCCTTCCTGTGAGAAAACAATGTGTTTTTCTGCAGTTACGGTTATTTGCATTGAAGTGGTACAGAGGCAGTTAACATTCAGTCATAGATGAAGGAAGGGCTTACGGGGGGCTTTCCCGGCCTGGGAGCTAGAGGCAGTTGGGAGAAAGGAGGTGGCATTGTCACTTGTCAGTGATGTAGTCACTGGTGAGTATCCCTGTTCCACAGAATAGCTTTATTCCCATAGCCACAGAAGCAGCCTCATTTAACCCTAATGGGTCACAGAGCAACATGAAAAACATGAAAATGAGATGAAAACTTGTTGAGCACGTGGGGTGGGAGCAGACGAGAGTAAAAGGATAAATGTAACCAGAGTTATACATGCATAGACTTGTCAAAGAAGAGATTGATGCACAATAAACTAAAATGCACTTTAAATGTTATTCTTAATGATCTCTAACACATTTTATGCTGACTTTAAAGATAAAAGCATAGAAATGTTGTTCTTGTTAAACAGTCTCTAACTTGTATACACACTGTCACTATCCCTATTGGTTTTTAAACCAAATGAAATTATAGCCGATATAGGTTTCCAAAAATCTACAATAACATGTTAAATGGGGAATGAAGAGTGAAAAACATACACACATACTTGAATCTCTTTTGGGAACAGATGAAGTCCTGGGTGAATATGTATTATTAACATGGTATAGCTATGTCAAGGAGACCAATGCCTCAGACTCATGGAAATGGCAAAGCAGGCTCAGGAATGTCAAGGGCTTCCTTTGGTCTGAGTATAGCCATTGATAAACAGTTGACCTTTGGCTAAAACCAAGGCAAACAGAAAGTGCTTCCTCATCCTGAGGCAGCTCCCATTACCACTCCATACAGAGATGAATGAATCATCCTCCTTGTCATGCTGTATGCAATAAGCATGCTGATGTGGGATGTAAAACCATGCCAGGGAGCTTGCTGGGTAGAGTGAGTTGAATCCCAGAGAGCACACACCTCAGGCTTAGATGGCTCCCCATTTCCTGCCAGATTCCTGGACTGGAACACGTGCCACATTCCCCATATAAGGAAACATGACTTGTGGCAACATAGGCCAAGAGTAGAGTTCTCCTACAGAAGCAGTTTTATGAAGCCCATTTGTCGATTCTTGATCTTTGAGCATAAGCCACTAGTGTTCTGTTCAGGAAATTTTCCCTTGTGCCCATGTGTTCGAGGCTCTTACCCACTTCTTCTTCTGTTAGTTTGAGTGTATCTGGTTTTACGTGGAGGTCCTTGATCCACTTGTACTTGAGCTTTGTACAGGGCAATAAGAATGGATAGTGTTGCATTCTTCTACATGCTGACCTCCAGTTGAACCAGCACCATTTGTTGAAAATGCTGTCTTTTTTCCACTGGATGGTTTTAGCTCCTTTGTCAAAGATCAAGTGACCATTGATCTCCCTGCCTGTCTCTGTACCAATATCATGTAGCTTTTATCTCAATTGCTCTGTAATACAGCTTGAGGTCAGGGATGGTGATCCCCCAGAAGTTCTTTTATTGTTGAGAATAGTTTTCACTATCCTGGATTTTTTGTTCTTCCAAATGAATTTGCAAAATTGCTCCTTCTAACTCTATGAAGTATTGAGTTGGAATTTTGATGGGAATTGCATTGAACCTGTAGATTGCTTTTGGCAAGATGGCCTTATTTACAATATTAATCTTGCCAATCCATGAGCGTGGGAGATCTTTCCATCTTCTGAGATCAATTTCTCTCTTCAGAGACATGACGTTTATGTCACACAGATCTTTCACTTGCTTAGTTAGAGTCACACCGAGGCATTATATATTATTTGTGACTATTGTGAAAGGTGTCGTTTCCCTAATTTTTTTCTCAGCCTGTTTATCTGTTGAGTAGAGAAAGGCTACTGATTTGTTAGGACAAAACTGCAACATATTGGAAAAAGATCTTTACCAATCCTACATCTGATAGAGGGCTAATATCCAATATATGCTAAGAACTCAAGAAGATAGACTCTAGAGAATCAAATATCCCTATTAAAAAATGAGCTAAGCAAAGAATTCCCAAATGGCTGTAAATGTTCAACATCCTTAGTCATCAGGGTAATGCAAGTCAAAATAACCCTGAGATTCTACCTCACACCAGTCAGAATGGCTAAGATCAAAAACTCAGGTGACAATAGATACTGGTGGAGAAAGAGGAGCGCTCTTCCATTGTTGGTGGGATTGCAGCCTAGCATGACCACTCTGGAAATCAATCTAGAGGTTCCTCAGAAAATTGGACATAGTACTACCTGAGGACACAGCTATACCACTCCTGGGCATATATCCAAAAGATCCTCCAACATATAACAAGGACACATGCTCCATTATGTTCATAGCAGCCTTATTTATAATAGCCAGAAGGTGTAAAGAACCTAGGTGTCCCTCAATAGAGAAATGGATACAGAAAATATGGTACATCTACACAATGGAGTACTACTCAGCTATTAAAAACAATGCTTTCATGGAACTCATAGGCAAATGGATTGAGCTAGAAAATATCATCCTGAGTGAGAAACCCAATCACAAAAGAACACACATGGTATTCACTCACTAATAAATGGGCGTTAGTCCAAAAGTTCGGATTACTCAATGATACAATTCACAGACCACATGAAGCTCAAGAAGAAAAACAACCCAAGTGTAGATGCTTCAGTCCTTAGAAGGGGGAACAAAAATATTCATAGGAGGAAATACAGAGACAAGTTTGGGGTAGAGACTGAAGGAAAGGCCATCCAGAGACTGCCCCACCTGGGGATCCAGTCCATATATACATATATCCACCAAACCCAGACACTATTGCTAATACCAAGAAGTTCATGCTGGCAGGAGTCTGATATAGCTGTCTCCTGAGAGTCTCCGCCAGAGCATGACAAATACAGAGGCGAACGCTCACAGTCAAACATTGAACTGAGAGTAGGGTCCCCATTGGAGGAGTTAGAGAAAGGTTTGAAAGAGCTGAAGGGGTTTGCCACCCCATAAGAACCAACCAACAAGAGCTCCCAGGGACTAAACCACCATCCAAAGAGTACACATGGACAGGTCCATGGCTCTAGCTGCATATGTAGCAGAGGATGGCCTTGTTGAGCACCAATGGGAGGAGAAGGCCTGGGTCTTGCCAAGGCTTGATGCCCCAGTGTAGGGGAATGTCAGGGGGGGAAAGCGGGAAGGGGTGCGTGGGTAAGTGGGTAGGGGAACAACCTCCTTGAAGCAGTGGGAGGGGGGATGGGAAAGGGGATAATATCTGAAATGTTAATAAAAATATCTAATAAAAAAGAAAAATATTGTTAAAAAAAATAGAGTTCTCCATGATAATGAGGTACTTGGAGGCCCTGAGGGCTTATCTAGTAAGTTTTCTTTCCCAGACATTCCTCCCTGCAGAAGCTTTTTAATCTCAGGTCAGACCCTAAAAGGTAAGTATGCATTCATTTTCCACAAAGAACAGTCAATAAGTAGTTTAGAACATGGACTGTCTTTTTATCTACCACCACCATGGGTAACATGTAGGTCTTCACCTACAGAGCTGCAACTTCCTTCTCCAGTAGAAGACCTCTCTGCACTCCCAGACAACTGCTGCCAAACTAAGGACATCAATGACCTAAGCTGGACCTCCCCTTTCCCCTGTCCAGACCCAGTAACACACCTCCTCCAACAAGGCCACACCTCCTAATCCTTTCTAAACAGTTCATTAACTGAGGTCTAAGCTTGCAAATGTATTAACCTGTGAAGGTCATTCTTACTCAAACCATTACACTACAAAACATGGAAAATTGATTTGTTTTTCTCTTCCCCCTGTCATGTGCAAAAGTGTTGTCTCTTTGTGTTGTTGCAAAAATATAAAAAATAAAAAAAGTATCATTGTCTTTTACCCCTGCTAGGTCCAACACCGCAGTGCCCCAAGATTGGCGGAAACACATCCTAACTCCGAGGAGGCCCAGACCAGTTGCCCCACACTCCATTACACTTAAATCTACACATTAAAAAACACACAACACAAAAATCTTTGACCCAATTGGTAAGATATAATTGCGCACCTAAACATACAAAGGCCAGTACCATCCATCCCTTAGGAACATTAATAACAACCTGTAAATACATAGAGCAGAATCTTAACGTCAGCCTCCATTGTCCTGCCATGGCTTCTCTCTCTCTCTCCCTCCTGTCTCTTCTCCTTTCCGTTCCAGTCTCCTCTTCCTCCTTAAACATCTCCCCCACCTTTCCTTCCTTCTCCTCCAATGACAGCCTCCTTCTATCCTGTACCTGACCCTCACCTGTATTTTACAAATTCAATGGGGAGAAGTTTCTGGTGAAGTCACCTGATTCCTGAGTAAGTGACTAGGCAGCTGTCCTTGGGGCAGTGGAATTAGCATCAAAATACGGATAACTCCAGGGCAAACCACAACATCTTTAATGACCACTGACCAATGTTTACTGCAAAATTGCTTGGTTTCTCAAAGAGAAAGGATTTACACTAGACCAGCCACTTAAGGATGTTATTGAGAACCTTGAGAATAATGCATATTTAACATCTTTTTTTCATATTTAACATCTTTAAAAGATAGAAAATTTATGCTTGTTTTAAAATACAGGAAAACAGACCATTAAATCACTATAGTAGCTAACTCAATTTGGACTAAGCACAGTGTAGGTATAGTTACTTCTTTACGTGTAACCGGTCGTCTTTTATTGCTCCAAAGCTCACACACACTCTATCACTTCAATGTTCAAGCAGAACTGTGACACAGGGCAGAAGT
Source organism: Rattus norvegicus (assembly GCF_021556685.1). Taxonomy (NCBI): domain Eukaryota; kingdom Metazoa; phylum Chordata; class Mammalia; order Rodentia; family Muridae; genus Rattus; species Rattus norvegicus. Next base: position 29,014,203 of record NC_141549.1, read on the forward strand.
AAGGCACACTAGTGCCTTGAAAATGAGTGGCCTTTGGAAAATCAGACAGAAGTTTGGGTTGCTTTAAGCTGTCAAATTTGCAGTAGAATTTTACAGAGAATATCGTTATAGTAGATGTATATTATATGATTCTGCAACCAGGGGCCCCAGCCAGTGACTAGACTTTGAAGGTTGAAAGGTAAGACAACAAGTGAAACTTGTCTGGCCACTCACTCAAAAATCAAACAGATAAAATAGTTAAAAAAAAAATTAAAAGAAGTATCAAAGACAGGAAAAGTGTTGTCTTTATGGATAGGACATGAGCACTTAGATTATTTAGATAAGAGACAAAAGTGATAAGTAATTGAATTTTATCAATTAAATATTATTGAGACAAGATTTTCCTTTTTTGTGAGTTGAAATTTCAGATTCCATTGCCAGAAAGGACCTAATGTGAGCATGTGATTACATTGAGCTTTCATAATACGCAGTGCTTGTGCAAACGTGACTGAATCCTCGTCAGTTGTGGTCTGATTGGTCATTATTTGCGGATTAGATTGGTGTTGATAAGAAAGTCTTTCCTACCTAGAAATAGATTTGGTTCTTGTCATAAGCTGCCTGTCTATCAGACTTTCTTGATACTGGAATCCATGGTGACTGCAGGAAAAAATGACTCAGGACAGCAGAGCTAGATGTGTCCTGAGACAGCTAGCAGGTGTCTGTCCTGCTTCCGTTGCGTGTTTGCAGGTCTAAGCAATTTCGTGGTTTTAACAAAAGGAGCCTCTGAGTACTTGTTACAATTCCCCCTAACTCAAATTAACCCTAGGCCAAGCTGGGAAAGCTAGACTAAACTTGACTCTGTTGTTAAATGTTCAACCATCGCTTCCTGGTTGCTGCCGCTGCAGAGAGCCCGTGGGCAGCACCCCACGAGCGAACTTGAGCCTCGGGACCACAGGTAAGACCAACTTTTCTGCTGCAAGAAACCTGCCTGGTGAGCTTGGGATACACGGAAGCAGAATTCCTCTAGGACCGGGCACGTTCTGTGTTTACCGGAAGTCCCACATTCGCTGATCCCAGCCCGCAGCAGCTCTCTGCTCCCAGACCCCGTGAGAGAGAGAGACCCAACCGCCTGGTCAGGTGAGCACTCCTGAGGCTGCAGAGCAGAAGAGACCACCAACACTGCTCATCCCTGCCCACATCCCTGGCCCAAGAGGAAACTGTATAAGGCCTCTGGGCTCAGGGGCGGCAGGACCCCTGCCTGAGACACCGCTGGAACCTGAAAGAAACAGACTGGATAAACAGTTCTCTGCACCCAAATCCCGTGGGAGGGAGAGCTAAACCTTCAGAGAGGCAGACAAGCCTGGGAAACCAGAAGAGACAGCTCTCTGCACACACATCTCGGACGCCAGAGGAAAAAGCCAAAGACCATCTGGAACCCTGGTGCACTGAAGCTCCCGGAAGGGGCGGCACAGGTCTTCCTGGTTGCTGCTGCTGCAGAGAGCCCGTGGACAGCACCCCATGAGCGAACTTGAGCCTCGGGACCACAGGTAAGACCAATTTTCTGCTGCAAGAAAGCTGCCTGGTGAACTCAAGACACAGGCCCACAGGAACAGCTGAAGACCTGTAGAGAGGAAAGTCTACATGCCCGAAAGCAGAACACTCTGTCCCCATAACTGACTGAAAAGGAGGAAAACAGGTCTACAGCACTCCTGACACACAGGCTTATAGGACAGTCTAGCCACTGTCAGAAATAGCAGAACAAAGTAACACTAGAGATAATCTGATGGCGAGAGGCAAGCTCAGGAACCCAAGCAACAGAAACCAAGACTACATGGCACCATCGGAGCCCAATTCTCCCACCAAAACAAACATGGAATATCCAAACACACCAGAAGAGCAAGATCTAGTTTCAAAATCATTTTTGATCATGATGCTGGAGGACTTCAAGAAAGATGTGAAGAACTCCCTTAGAGAACAAGTAGAAGCCTACAGAGAGGAATCGCAAAAATGCCTGAAAGAATCGCAAAAATCCCTGAAAGAATTCCAGGAAAACATAAATAAACAAGTAGAAGCCCATAGAGAGGAGACACAAAAATCCCTGAAAGAATTCCAGGAAAACACAATCAAACAGTTGAAGGAATTAAAAATGGAAATAGAAGCAATCAAGAAAGAACACATGGAAACAACCCTGGATATAGAAAACCAAAAGAAGAGACAAGGAGCTGTAGATACAAGCTTCACCAACAGAATACAAGAGATGGAAGAGAGAATCTCAGGAGCAGAAGATTCCATAGAAATCATTGACTCAACTGTCAAAGATAATGTAAAGCGGAAAAAGCTACTGGTCCAAAACATACAGGAAATCCAGGACTCAATGAGAAGATCAAACCTAAGGATAATAGGTATAGAAGAGAGTGAAGACTCCCAGCTCAAAGGACCAGTAAATATCTTCAACAAAATCATAGAAGAAAACTTCCCTAACCTAAAAAAAGAGATACCCATAAGGATACAAGAAGCCTACAGAACTCCAAATAGATTGGACCAGAAAAGAAACACCTCCCGTCACATAATTGTGAAAACACCAAACGCACAAAATAAAGAAAGAATATTAAAAGCAGTAAGGGAAAAAGGTCAAGTAACATATAAAGGCAGACCTATCAGAATCACACCAGACTTCTCGCCAGAAACTATGAAGGCCAGAAGATCCTGGACTGATGTCATACAGACCCTAAGAGAACACAAATGCCAGCCAGGTTACTGTATCCAGCAAAACTCTCAATTAACATTGATGGAGAAACCAAGATATTCCATGACAAAACCAAATTTATACAATATCTTTCTACAAATCCAGCACTACAAAGGATAATAAATGGTAAAGCCCAACATAAGGAGGCAAGCTATACCCTAGAAGAAGCAAGAAACTAATCATCTTGGCAACAAAACAAAGAGAATGAAAGCACACAAACATAACCTCACTTCCAAATATGAATATAATGGGAAGCAATAATCACTATTCCTTAATATCTCTCAATATCAATGGCCTCAACTCCCCAATAAAAAGACATAGATTAACAAACTGGATACGCAACGAGGACCCTGCATTCTGCTGCCTACAGGAAACACACCTCACAGACAAAGACAGACACTACCTCAGAGTGAAAGGCTGGAAAACAACTTTCCAAGCAAATGGTCAGGAGAAGCAAGCTGGAGTAGCCATTCTAATATCAAATAAAATCCATTTTCAACTAAAAGTCATCAAAAAAGATAAGGAAGGACACTTCATATTCATCAAAGGAAAAATCCACCAAGATGAAGTCTCAATCCTAAATATCTATGCCCCAAATACAAGGGCACCTACATACGTAAAAGAAACCTTACTAAAGCTCAAAACACACATTGCACCTCACACAATAATAGTGGGAGATTTCAACACCCCACTCTCATCAATGGACAGATCATGGAAACAGAAATTAAACAGAGATGTAGACAGACTAAGAGAAGTCATGAGCCAAATGGACTTAACGGATATTTATAGAACATTCTATCCTAAAGCAAAAGGATATACCTTCTTCTCAGCTCCTCATGGTACTTTCTCCAAAATTGACCATATAATTGGTCAAAAAACGGGCCTCAATAGGTACAGAAAGATAGAAATAATCCCATGCGTGCTATCGGACCACCACGGCCTAAAACTGGTCTTCAATAACAATAAGGGAAGAATGCCCACATATACGTGGAAATTGAACAATGCTCTACTCAATGATAACCTGGTCAAGGAAGAAATAAAGAAAGAAATTAAAAACTTTTTAGAATTTAATGAAAATGAAGGTACAACATACCCAAACTTATGGGACACAATGAAAGCTGTGCTAAGAGGAAAACTCACAGCGCTGAGTGCCTGCAGAAAGAAACAGGAAAGGGCAGATGTCAGCAGCTTGACAGCACACCTAAAAGCTCTAGAACAAAAAGAAGCAAATACACCCAGGAGGAGTAGAAGGCAGGAAATAATCAAACTCAGAGCTGAAATCAACCAAGTAGAAACAAAAAGGACCATAGAAAGAATCAACAGAACCAAAAGTTGGTTCTTTGAGAAAATCAACAAGATAGATAAACCCTTAGCCAGACTAACGAGAGGACACAGAGAGTGCGTCCAAATTAACAAAATCAGAAATGAAAAGGGAGACATAACTACAGATTCAGAGGAAATTCAAAAAATCATCAGATCTTACTATAAAAACCTATATTCAACAAAACTTGAAAATCTTCAGGAAATGGACAATTTCCTAGACAGATACCAGGTATCGAAGTTAAATCAGGAACAGATAAACCAGTTAAACAACCCCATAACTCCTAAGGAAATAGAAGCAGTCATTAAAGGTCTCCCAACCAAAAAGAGCCCAGGTCCAGATGGGTTTAGTGCAGAATTCTATCAAACCTTCATAGAAGACCTCATCCCAATATTATCCAAACTATTCCACAAAATTGAAACAGATGGAGCCCTACCGAATTCCTTCTATGAAGCCATAATTACTCTTATACCTAAACCACACAAAGACCCAACATAGAAAGAGAACTTCAGACCAATTTCCCTTATGAATATCGATGCAAAAATACTCAATAAAATTCTGGCAAACTGAATTCAAGAGCACATCAAAACAATCATCCACCATGATCAAGTAGGCTTCATCCCAGGCATGCAGGGATGGTTTAATATACGGAAAACCATCAACGTGATCCATCATATAAACAAACTGAAAGAACAGAACCACATGATCATTTCATTAGATGCTGAGAAAGCATTTGACAAAATTCAACACACCTTCATGATAAAAGTCCTGGAAAGAATAGGAATTCAATGCCTAGAACAAATGAAACTCAAGACGGATGATCAAAATGTGAATGCTTCACTCCTTCTTTAAAAAGGGAACAAGTATACCCTTGGCAGGGAAGAGAGAGGCAAAGATTAAAACAGACACAGAAGGAACACCCATTCAGAGCCTGCCCCACATGTGGCCCATACATATACAGCCACCCAATTAGACAAGATGGATGAAGCAAAGAAGTGCAGACCGACAGGAGCCGGATGTAGATCGCTCCTGAGAGACACAGCCAGAATACAGCAAATACAGAGGCGAATGCCAGCAGCAAACCACTGAACTGAGAATAGGTCCCCTATTGAAGGAATCAGAGAAAGAACTGGAAGAGCTTGAAGGGGCTCGAGACCCCAAAAGTACAACAATGTCAAGCAACCAGAGCTTCCAGGGACTAAGCCCCTACCCAAAGACTATACATGGACTGACCCTGGACTCTGACCCCATAGGTAGCAATGAATATCCTAGTAAGAGCACCAGTGGAAGGGGAAGCCCTGGGTCCTGCTAAGACTGAACCCCCAGTGAACTAGACTATGGGGGGAGGGCGGCAATGGGGGGAGGGTTGGGAGGGGAACACCCATAAGGAAGGGGAGGGAGGAGGGGGATGTTTGTCCGGAAACCGGGAAAGGGAATAACACTTGAAATGTATATAAGAAATACTCAAGTTAATTAAAAAAAAAAAAAAGAAAACCAAAAAAAAAAAATGTTCAACCATCATTGCTCTGCAAAGGGATAATAAAGGTGGGAACTTCCAAATTGGAAAATGCTCTATTATTGACACAGATGGATGTGTTTATGGAAACATAGTGAACTGTAAACGTGATTTGTGTAGTTTGGGCCAGCAAGACAGCTTAATTGGTAAACGCTTTCACATCTTACTTGTGGAAGGAGAGAACTAGTTCTCAAAAGTTGTCCTTTGGCCACCCAAGTGCTGAGGTAAATGTACACACACACACACACACACACACACACACACACACACATATACATATATAAAATGTGTCCATATATATATAAAATGTGTCCATATAATATATGTATATATATATATATATATAAACATTTTTAAGAAAAAGAGTGTGTGTTTCTTGGAATGTCTGGTTCAATTAAATACTTTCAAGACAAGATTTTCCTGTATTTATGAGTTTAAATTTTAGATTCCATTGCCAAAATCGATCCAGTGTCAACATGTAATTACAGTGAGCCTTCAGAATATGCTGTGCATGTGTGGTTCTGAACTATATATGAAAATACTTTTACATAATCGTTTGTTTTGGTTGTCAACTTGTCACAATATAGAGTTACCTGGGAAGAGTGTCAGGCAGGGATATCTACGCTGTCATGGCTGTAGACATGTCTGTGGGGAACTGTCTTGGTTGCCCTAATTGAATGGGAAGACCCACCATGTGGCAGTTCTTAAGTTTGGGTCCTGGAGGGAGTGGCGTGGAGAGTGCTTGAGCACAAGTGAGTATCTATACATTCACAGTCTCACTGCCCTTGACTGTGGGTGTGAATGTCTGCTTCATGTTTCTCCCCTGATTTCCTTGCAGTGATGGGAATTGTCAGCAGAAGAATACCTTTCTCCCTAGGGTTTTTCCTCAAGGAAAAAATAGATGAAACGAGCAAAGTTCAGTTCTGTTTTAGTTTTTTTTTCCCCTGGGAGGAGAGGTATGTACAGCTGGCCTCTTGATTTGATCCCCTGCCTTCAAGTCTTCAGTGCTGGGATTAAGGCTTGTGCTATCATGTTTGTTTTAGATGGCATTGAAGAGCACACGTCATAAACCAGCTAGGTCAGTACCCTAGGAACTGAGCTACAGTCAGCTCATTTCCCATCCCTTTAAATTTAGTAGAGTCACGTGTGAAAACATGTCCTCCTTGGGATATGATTATTTCTAGCTCAAGAGATGTTTTCTTAAAAGGAGTCTGAAAAACCTTGTACTAGTTTAGTTAAAACATAAGTGATCAAATGCTTCTAGGAGCAAGTAAAATGTCTATGTATTATGATGTAATATACCTTATTTTTCAAATATGTTCAGTCTTTGATGTGCATGAAAATTATTTCTCTCCCATACAAAACCCATATGTAAATAGCACTGTAACACCTAAATAAATTGTATTGAGCCTACTTTTCTACTCATGCGTGTAAATGACAACAGTTCTCAGTCATGAGGTTTCACTCTTCTGAAGCCAGTCATGGCCAGAATGAAATCTTATTAGAAATTTTCTTCTAGCACAAACAGAATCCTTTTGAAATTTTCTAATAAGCTACAAATTTGACCTAATTGATGCTTAAGCCAGTTCTTGCTATGACTCCAATATCTAATTTGATTGAGGTTTTTCTTTCTTTCTTTTTTTTTTTTCTTTTTTTTTTTTCGGAGCTGGGGACCGAACCCAGGGCCTTGCGTTTGCTAGGCAAGCGCTCTACCACTGAGCTAAATCCCCAACCCCTGTTTTTATCTCTTTTAAAAAAGGAACAACATTGTAATGCTGAAATAAGTATTTCAAAAGATGTCTGTAATATGAACGAAGACTGTAATACAAGAAAATAAGCCTATAAACCTAACAGGAAGAAACAGTTTCATTTCTTATTTTCTACATGTCTTTAATGTTTTCACTTTCCCGTAAGAGATCATTTTACAGCATGTGAAGTCTTCAGTGTAGATTACAAATAGTTTTTCTTAGTACATATTACTTTATTTTTATAGTTTTGGTTAACATTCATTTCCTGTTTGCTATTTCAATTTTAACTGTTTAGTTAAAACTGCTTACATTTAACTGCTTAAATGGTTTTCTGTTACTCTAACAAAATACCTGAGATAATCAACCACAATATAGGCTTGTTTTGGCTCAAAATTTTGAAGCCCCATGCTCAAACTCCATCGCTTCGGGTCTGTGGTGAGGTGGTGTTGCACTGCCAGTAGTATATATTAGATAGATGTGGTAGTCAGGCTTTCATTGCTGTGCAGAAACATTGTTACCACGGCAACTCTTCTAAAGGTCGACATTTAATTTGTTTTAGTTTTAGAGGTTTAGTCCATGGCAGCATTCAGGCAGGCACGGTGCTGGAGATGAAGCTGAGTTCTGTATCTTGATCATCAGGCTGTAAGGAGAGACTCTGTGTCACACTAGGTGTACCTTGAACAATTATAAGATATTAAAGCCCATCTCCATGGTGACACACTTCCTCTAACGAAGTCACACCTACTCCAATAAAGCCATACCTCCTAATAGTGCCACTTGCTATGGACCAAGCATTTAAACACATGAGTCCCTGGGGGCTATATTAGTCAGGGTTCTCTAGAGTCACAGAACTTATGGGTAGTCTCTATATAGTAAGGGAATTTGTTGATAACTTACAGTCTGTAGTTCAACTCCCCAGCAATGATCAGCAGCAGCTGTGAATGGAAGTCCAAGGATCTAGCAGTGGCTCAGTCCCACAAGGTAGGCAGGCTAAGAAGAGAGAACCTTCCTTCTTCCAATGTCCTTATGTAGCAGAAGGTGTGTTCCAGATTAAAGGTGTATACCACCATGTCTGGATCTGAGACTTACTTTGTCACAGATGACTTTGAACTTAGAAATCTCCTTGCTTTAGTCTCCTGGGTGGGATTCATAGCCACTTATGCCTCGAGATCTCCATGCCAAGATCCAGGTCAGAAACTTGTATCTCCCAGCCTCAAGATCAGAATCAAAGGTGAGCCTTCCAATTCTGAATTGTGGTCCAATCCAGATAGAGTCAAGTTGACAACCAGGAATAGCAACTACAATCCACTCCTTGTCAACTTGACACAAATAATATCTCATATCCACATGAAATAATAACAAGGTCATGAATATGCCTAACATAATGTAGCTATTCCTTGTACAATCACAAACTCATTGTAAATTTACAATGGGGCAATGTCCCTTGGGAACATCCTTTTAGTATCTCATTTAAATACCAATTGATGTTAAAGAAATTGGAATAAAGACAAATGTGCTCTTAACAAAATAAAACAGAAGCATTCATACTTTATAATCCTCGTTTCTGCCACGGGTTATGTGGCCTTAGCTGGTATTTATAACTACCTTCCTTTACTACCCATTCTGTATTTCCTCTACCCTTGGCAAACACCTCGGCGGGTCTTGGCTCATTTCCTGGAGGAGTGGCCCATACCTTCATTCCTGATGGGTCTGCATCCTTTGTCATCCTGCTTGGATTAGGCTGCTGTAGTTTCTCATTGACTTTAATCACAAGACATGATACTACGAAGAGACACTCTAGAGTTTTCATGCACTTCAGACAATAATCTTTCTTACCTGCATCGTGGAGAGGCAATCCAATTACCTGATAGTAATCTGGATATTTCACCACTCCTAAGCCTGTTTTTCCTTTCTTAGCCTGTTAGTTTAAGGGCATCAGAAGCCCAAAATGACCAGAGGGAAGTCTAAGCTTCCAGTTCAGTGGAATGTTTATTGTGGCTCCTAGTAGGGGTACAACCCACTCTGGAACCAAAACTTCTAGGGCAGCAGAACCTAGAGTTGTGGGGACAGGAAGCAAACATTTTCCTAAAAGATCATTAGGAGTGATTGTGAGTGGAGCTATTCACCTTTCCACCCCTTGATTCCTGTACCCATGGATCCTGGCTTTGAGAAACTGTACTAAATATTAGACGCTGATTGAAAACGTATACTGTCTTCTGAAGAACTCCGTCTCAGCCCTCCATGCTACTGCCACTTAATTGGCACTGTAACTGCATCTTCAAAAGGCCTTTCCATCTATCTATCAGACCATCTGCTTCAGGACGATGGGGAACATGGTAAGACCAGTGGATTTCATGACCATGGACCCACTGTTGCACTTCTCTGGCTGTGAAATGAGTTCCTTAATCAGAAGCCATACTGTGTGGAATACCATGATGATGGATAAGGTCCTAGTCTTTTCTTCAGTAAGTTGATCATAGGGAACACCCTGTGAGGCTATAGGTGCATGCTTGGCAGCAGATGGCATTTTAACAGGAGTGGAAACCATAGGTATTAGAGCAACCTCTTCATATACTTGCTTGTGATGATGATGCTTGTGATGTGTCTGCAGATGATGGTAGAGCTTTGCTCCAAAATCCCAAAGGTTTCGTCTGTGATTCACCTACAGGGGCCTGCCGAAGGCTCCAAACAGGATCTCTATCTGCCATTGACACTTCAATTATTATCAGTTCTGTTGGATCACATGGTCCAAGTGGTAGAGCAGCCTGCACAGTAGCCTGGACTTGTTGAAGAGCCTTCTCCTGTTCCAGGCCCCACAAAAATCTAGCAACTTTCCACGTCACGTGGTAAATATGCCTGAGTAACACACCCAAGTGAGGAATGTGCTGTCTCCAGAATCTAAGTAGACCCATGTTGTGCTTCTTCCTTGGTAATGGGAGGGGCCAGGTACAATACCTTATCTTTCACCTTAGAAGGAATATCTCTGCATGCCTCACACCACTGGAGTCCTAAGATTTTCACTAATGTAGATGGTTCTTGAATTTCGGTTGGATTTATTTCTCATCCTCTGATACGAATATGTGTTACCAATGAGTCCAAAGTGCTTGCTACTTCCTGCTCACTTGGTCCAATCATCATAATGTCATCAAAATAGTCCATCAATGTGATATTTTGTGGAAGAGACAAACTATCAAGGTCCCTTCTAAGATATGACAGAGGGCAGGAGAGTTAATATATCCTTGAGGTAAAACTGTAAAGGTATACTGCTGGTCTTGCCAACTGGAAGCAAATTGCTTCTGGTGGTCCTTATGGACAGGTACTGAGAAGAAGGCATTTGCTAGATCAATAGCTGCATACCAGGTACCAGGAGATGTGTTAATTTGCTCAAGTAATGAAACTACATCTCGTACAGCAACTGTGATCAGAGTTACTACCTGATTTAGTTTTCCATAGTCAAATGTCATTCTCCATGATCCATCTGTCTTCTGCACTGGCCAGATAGGAGAATTAAAGGGAGATGTGGTGGGAACCACCACCCCTGCATTTTTCAAGTCCTTGATAGTGGCAGTAATTTCTGCAATTCCTCCAGGATATGATACTGTTTTTGATTCACTATTTTCTTTGGCAGAGGCAACTCTAAAGGCTTCCATTTAGCCTTTCCAACCATAATAGCCCTTACTCCAAAGGCCAGGAAACCAATCTGAGAATTCTGCCAATTTCTGAGTATATCTATCCTAATTATGCATTCTGGAATTGGAGAAATGACCACACGAGGTGTTCGGGGACCTACTGGATCTACTGTGAGTTGGAAATCAGTCAAAACTCCATTATTCACCTGTTCTCCATAAGCCACTACTTTAACTCAGGGGCCACCATGTTTCTTGGGGTCTCCTGGGGTCAGTGTTAATTCACAACCAGTATACAATAGACCCCAGAAAGTCTGATTATTTCCTTTCCCCAAGTATACAGTTGCTCTTGTAAAAGGCCACAGATCCCTTTGGAAAAGAACTGGAGAAAGGCTAACAGCAAAACTTTATGTGTCTTATTAAGATCTTTCCTCAGGAGAATCTGGCCACCCCTTTATTCAAGGGGTTCTGGGTCTGAAAACTGGCTCAAGTCTGGAAATTGATTCACTGGCCAAGATTGCCTTTTGCCTCGATCCAATGGAGCCTTTTTAAAAAAATTTGTTTGAGAATTTTTTGCTTATACAGATCAAACAGATAGGCAGTAGGCTTTCTATCTCTTTCATGCCTGACATACCATGACTGATTAGCCAATACCAAAGGTCCAAATGAGTCATGCTTCACTTCTCCTGTGCTGATCATTATGGGCTATGCCATTCTAAACATTGTTTTGTCTACGCTGTCCATTATAATAACCATGATCACCTTGTCTCTGGTGATTCAATGCTGCCACCTGGCCCTTGTTACCTCAGAGCCCAATTAATCCCATTGCATTTAATTCATCTAATTGAGCAGCAGTATTTTCAGTCCTAAGGTCTGGCATAAGGAAAAGAGCAAGAACAAAACTCTTCAGATGTGCTGGTGCCCCTCTCACCAGTTTGCATCTTATAGGACTCATGAAGGGCATATCTTCTGAACCTTCCCATTGTGGAGGATTGGGTTTTACACAACATATCCGCTCTAGCATTGCAATTTCCCTGAGCCCTAAAATCCCTTCATCAACACTCAGCCAAGGAATTTCAGACATCTCCAACTCCTTTTCAGTAGGCCATCTTTTGATAAAGGCTTCAGCCAACCATTCATAAAACTTCTGACACCATTTTAACTGTGTGAGCTTCCACATTAAACCTAGAATCTTCAGTCAGAGGGTCCATGTCAATAAACTCAGCCTGAGCTAGTTTTATGTTCCTTCTGCCATTATCCCACTTCAGACTTTAAGGAAAGACTTTGGGTCACACCAGGTATAACTTGAAAATATATGAGACTTCAAAGCCCACCTCCACATTGACACATTTCCTTCAACAAAGCCACACCTACTCCAATAAGGCCACACCTCCTAATAGTACCACTTTCTATGGACCAAGCATTCAAACACATGAGTCAATGAGGGCCATACCTATCTAAACCACTACAATAGAGTATGTTGTTTATGTTATAGCAACTAGGAAACAACAAAGATAAAACAGGAAAGAGTCGGAGTCCTAATATTCCCCTCTTCTGGGCCTGTCCTACCACCCTAACTCCCTTCTACTAAGCTTTACCATTTAAAGATAACATAACCTAATGCCATCGTGTTGAGGACCAAGCCTATAATACATATGCCTTTGGGGAATGTTATAGAAATAACCTGTAACATATAATATAGTAAATATTTTGTTGATCTCATTTAGTTTTGATTATTAGGTAATAACTTTTCTTCTAGTAGATTTCTAATCACTACATAAAGCATCTTCTATCATGGTGGTCTCATTTCCTTCTCGCTCTCTGTGTGTATGTATGTTGGGGGCCATATTTTACCAATTGACTTTAACTCTGTATCTAGTTGTCCTCTGAGAGCTTGCCACTGTATTGGTCTGTGGCCATCAAAATACTATGTAGTTTCCCTTTGTTAGTTAATAGCTAATATCAGTTGAACTCACGATTATTTACCACTGTGTAAAGTGCTTCTCATACCTTATCTCTTTCCTTTCTCCAGTAGACTCTATGAAGGCAGGTTTTCGTTACTATTATTGTTGTTTTGTGATATAGAAAATGAAAAGCTGAAAAAATCTCTGTAGAGTGAGAGAAATGAGCAGATAGCCCAGTCAGAGTCCGTATCCGGAAGTAGGCGCATAGATGTGGAGGGTACAGATAAGCACTTGAGAAACCAGGACATAGTACATAGGCTTGTCTCATCAGTGGAAGGAATGTGTATCATATTTACCTCCCAGAGACTGGCAATTATCTGGTGATCATCTTTTGCTATCTGGAGAACCAGGCCTCCCTCAGACTCCTGAGCAGTGCTTCTCACTCAGTAGAACCAACTCTTATAAATGAGTCCCATGTACTTTGCAAAAGGGTCTACTTTTATGCCTGTTCCACAGCTTTCCTTTCTGTGTCTTTAGGCTGCGCATTGTTTCTCAGTCAGTAGAACCAGTTCTTGGGGAAGAGGCCACAGGCATTTTGCAAAAGACATGCTCCTTGCAAAGGGGTTTTGATGCAGTCATGCCTTAAGCTTTGTTGTGGTGATTGTCATGAGGAAACTATTTTCCAAAGTTCTACCATGCTTAAATATGTTGAAGATAAACAGTTTGGGGGTCAAACTCCAGAAGTTCAGCTTCTGGGGTTCAGAAATTCAGCTAAGTCATGCTGAACCAGATTTCTTTCTTGCCTCATGCAGATTGTTTCTCTATTGTCCATAGCATTTGCATGGTCTCTAGACATAAACTTTGATTGACCGACTCTATATGTGCAATGAGAAGAGAAGTCACATGTGTGAATACCAGACACAGACCCTAAGGACCTTGCTATCTGTGGTTTAAAAGAATAAGCTAGATTGTTCGGGTTAATAGTAATTTAGTTAAGACAAGTTACAATAAAGCGACTCACAGGTCAATAAAAATATATTTTGTATACAAAGAAACCACAGTTTAATCATAGTCTCAGTGTGAAGTCTTGTAGGTAGACAGAGTCAGGTTTCTGAAGAAGTGACTACAGCATTCTTTAAACGTCTAGATATACTTCTGAATTTAAACACAGTGGGCTGGGAGCTCAAGGGTTACAGTTCAGAAATGGCCTTTTATTTTTAATAGTTCAACTAAGAAATGGCTTTAAATTATTAATTACAATGAGGAATTAATTACAAACAAGGATCTTCCTGTTGAGGGTAATTTCACACAGATATTAAGCAAATGAGTGGCTCAGGAACAATTTTAAAAATGACCCAGGTCTTTCTAGAACCTTAATTTGATGACTGTATTCTAAAATGTTCCATATTGTTTATTTTAATTGCCAATTTTCTTCAGAGATAAAGATTAGAAGTATAAAAATATAGCATGATAACAGACGTTTCTTCTAAGTTTGGGCTTTTGGTTTAGATGGAAAATGTAAAGAAAATTTCACCCAAGTTTCTAGCCTAGTTTTTTTCTAGTTTTCTAGCAAAAGGAAAAAGAAAACAAAGAAGAGAAGCAAGAAGAGGAGGAGAGGGGGTGAGGTAGAGGAGGAAGAAGAAGGAGGAGAAAGAAAGGGAGACAGAGGGAGAGGGAGAGGAAGAGGAAACCATTGTAAGGACGGTTACACAGTCATTTATTTCTGAAATGTAGCTGGGTAATTAAATCATTTTTCTATTCTTAATTCACCATGTACCTTTGGATTTACTCAAGACTTCACATGTGACCTTTACAGTCCTCATTCAGTATTTTCACCATGCCTCTAATGTGAAATAAAACACCACAGTGTACGTAACATTATTTAGTGGGCACATTTTCTGTTTTGGCCTTTGAGCGGGCAAATGAGTCAACATCAAGTGCAACTTTCTCAAGTGAGTATAGAGATGCCTGACTCAGTCTCTAGTGTTTCAGAGGCTGAGGCAGGAGAGTTTCTTAAGCCTAGGAGTTGGAGACCAGCCTGACACCTCATGTCAATAAGTAAAGGATTGATGGATGGATGGATGGATGGATGGATGGATGGATGGATGGATGGATAGATGGATGGATGGATGAACCCTCTTGCATAGAACTTTAAATAAAGACTTCTCCTTTAGAATAGAAAAACATCCTCAAGTGGAGGCTCCTTGGTGCTAATCCTATTGTAACATAGAACCCAGGAATTCATATTCTGGTAGTTGTTGAATCCTCAAGGTTCATAACCACTGCCTGGAAGGAACGAAGTGGTGGATATTACCTTATGACATCTCTTCCTCCGGGGCTTATATACTAGCCAGTGTGATAGAGAACTAGTTAAGGATCTAGAAAAGTGTTTGCTCTCCTTGACATTGCTCTCTCTTAGCAGTGAACACCTATGTGTAAATGTTGCTTTTATTTCCTAGGATGAAGGGATGAAATGAAAGCTGTACACAAGCTCTGCAAATACATGGAGTGGTGGTTTGAATATGCGTGGCCCACAGGGATTTGTACTCTTAGGAGATATGATCTTGTTGGAGAAAGTGTGTCATTGTGGGGGTGGGCTTTGGAGGTTTCCTCCTATGCTCAGGCTCCACCCACTGCAGAAGAGAAATTCCTCCTTGCTGCCTGAGGATACCAGTCTTCTGGTTGTCTTCAGGATAAGATGCAGAATTCTCAGCTCTTCCAGTGCCATGGCAACCTGGACACTGTCATGCTTCTTGCCATGATGATAATGGACTGAACTTCTGACCTGTAAGGCAGCCCCAGTTAAAGGTTGTCCTTTATAAGAGTTGCTTTAGTCATGGTGTCTCACAGTAATGGATACCCTAACTAAGACACGTGGCTTGGGCTGAGCCCAAAACATTTTTGTCTTACTATCCCTAGGTAGGCCCGGCAACTTCTAACCTCTATCTTTTGCATATCATCGGCTTCCAGCCTTTGTCTGTTAATGTAGGCCTGGAATGATTGAGCCTCTGAGACTAACTGCTGAATAAACTCATACTTTCTAGCTCTTTCTGAACTCTAGCTGGCTACTCATGTGTTCTGACTCTAACTCCACTCCCAGTTGACTGACTCAAACGGACTTCTCTTGGCTTCTGACTGATTGGTCTTCTTGGAAAAACTGCTTCTGAATTCCATGAACAGAATGGAACTGAATGAAACTGTACAAACTCAACTGGACTCAACTGCATTCAATTATACTACACCGAACTCAAGTGAACTCTACCTCTCTCCCTTCATTGCTTTTAAGTAGCCTCTCTTTCTTGTCCTCATGAGTATATCCTATATATGACTCATTCTGTGAAATCTTTCTATGATTCATCACTTTGTCTACCCCTCAATTAGACATCACTGTTTGGATTTAAAGGTGTCTACTAAGGATATGTCTATATTCCAGTTAGATCATACAGACCTAGGTCTTTGGGTGTGATCTCTTGCCAGAGTAGCCATGGTGCTTCATTAAAATTTGACCACACCCATGGGTCCTTGCTTATATGATGCTACCAGTTTACTGTAATATTAAGATAATATATGCATACTTTTTCTCCTGGTAGAGAAATTTGTGAAATTAATAATGTTAAACCTGTACTCTCAGACTAAATAGTATCCCTACTCTACCAATCTTTGTGTATGTGTGTCTTTTAGATAGGATATTGTGGCCTAGGCTGGCCTCCAACTAGCTATTCAGATGAGTATGATCTTGAACTGTGGATGAATCTACCCCCTGCAAAAGGTTTAGGGTTATAGACACAAAGCTGCCTGCTCTGGTTTTTTACTGTGCTGGCTTCAGGCATACAGGGCAAGCAATCTATCACCTGAACCACATTCCCATAGTATTATATTTTAAAGTCATATGTCTTGAAAGATATAGTGGTGAACACCTGTAATCTGTGATCTGAGCACTAGGCAGGCAGAGGCAGCATTGTGACTTTGAGGCCAGCCTGGGGTATCTAGCAAGAACCTGTGTCAAATGAACGATGTGGTTTTAGTTAGGGTTTTATTGCTGTGACAGACATCAGGACAAAGGCAACTTCCTCATAAGGAAGAGCATTTAAATTGGTGCTACCTTACAGTTTCAAAGTTTCAGTCCATTATCACCATATCAGGCAGTATGGCAGCATCCAGGTAGACATGATGCTGGAGAAAGAGCTGAGATCTTGATCCAAGGACACATCTCATAATAGTGTCACTCTCTGCAGGCCAAGGGAGTCTATGGGTGTCACACTTATTCAAACCACTGCAATTGTTATTTCTATTTCCAAAATAAAGAGTAAAATAAAACCAATTGTTATTTCTATTTCCAAAATAAAGAGTAAAATAAAACCAAGACTAGAAAAAATACTTAAGTATTTCTAAACTTTGGGAACAACATATATCCCTTAAAACATTTTTACAAAATGTCCATCTTTATGAGAGTGATGGTTTTCCTGATTGGTATTATGTGTTTTGTTTCTCACCTGCTTTCATGGATTTAGAATGCTCAGGTTTTGCACTATAAAAGACTGCCTTTTAATAATAATAATTGTTATTATTATTATTATTATTATTATTATTATTATTCCATTGAGCTTGTCCCAACAACCTGAAAAACTTTATTGTTATAGAAACATGTCCATCTTGGAGCTTCTCATACTTCTCATGCTTTTTCTTTCAGAAAGGAAGCATGACTTCGTCCAATATGTGTGACTAATATGGTCAGAACCCTTGGGACATTAGACCATTTTCCAGAAACATCAGTAAAGAATTCTGACAGAAGCAATTCCCTGTGAGATGAGAATTGCTCCACACACTCAGACCACAAACTCTCAGAGTGAGCAAATAATGAGTAGCTTTCACTAGTTTCTCAGACTGGTCAAATTGCCAGTGCCTCTGTGGAGAAGCCTGCAAAGTGGCTGTGCTTAGTGTTTGAAGCTGTCCGCATCCTTGTGGGAGCAGCACACAGGATGAAATGTTTCTAATACCAACTGGACCCAACAACAGGGATGCTTTAGCCAACCACGGAAGGTTGAGAGGGAAAATAGAAAACTCTCAAAACAGTGTAAATAAATAAATAAATCCTCAGAATTATAAGCCAAAGTATTGTGTATTATGGTAGATGGGAAGGAGGATAGGGTACACTCTGGTTTAGTGTAAAGGCATTGGTTTAGCACGATGGTTTGTATATAAAGCTGCCAGATGGAGCTATCGTTTTGGGTTTGTATAGATGAGGCTTTGGGCACATGCCTTAGCCATTTCGGTGTTTCCATTTTATTATCCACGAAATGAGTCTAGCAATAGACAGGGTATCACACACACAAGCACTCAGATGTTGCCATCTGTACTTCTATAGTTGACCAAGACAATGAGTGTGGAGTATTGGACATAATCAGGACTTAACAAAGGATTCTCAAATTTAATAGCATGTGACAGACAGAGCAAATGAGGATGTAACTGCGGGATTTTCCACCCACACTACAGCTCCCAAAATAATGACTCTGAGACTTATTATTTATGAATAAATGTCCAGTCCACAAGCTTTGGCTTGTTCCCCAACTGGCTCATAACTTGATTAACCGATTTATTCTGTTCAATGAGCATCACATGGCTGTTTACCTCTCTCCAGTTTTTTGTGTCTGTCTTCTCAGAGTTCCCACACTTGACTCTACCCCAGAGTTCTTCTTTCCCTACCAGAACTCCCACCTCCTATTTCCTGCTTCAGCTAATAGGCCATCTGCATTTTATTGACAGGTGATGCTTCCATACAGCACACAAAGGACTCTCTCTACATGAGGGAGTGGTTTTTCTACTTGAGGTTTGGTTGTTATTGTTTACTTTTTATTTCTTTGTTTGTTTGACACTGTCTTCTGTACTTCAAGCTGACCTTGAACTCACTAAGTAGCCAATGACCTCGATTTTGGATCCTCCTACTTCCGCTCCAGAGTACACTTGGCCAACCTAGTTGATAGAGTTCTGGGGGCTTTGTGCATGGTAGGCCACCATCCTTCAAACACCTTTCTGACAAACCTTTGGTGAAGCAGTCTAGCTTCCTTAGTTCTTCCTAGGCTGTTTTAAATTTCAAGTGGTACACTCTTCACACTTTCCTCTGCTAGGAAGAATACTACCAAATTTGAAAACAAATTTATATTTGAATATTAAATGTAGACTTGGTAGAAAGAGAAAATGTCTGTCATGTTGATTTGTTTCATTTTGGCTCAGGAGTATATTCCACATAGATTTTAAAATGAGTATTTTTATCTTTATTATAGAACTATATAAATAAAATTTAAAAATATTTTAAAATATGAAAGAGTAGCTGGATTTATTTCTTATTTCATGTTTTTAAAGGTTGCACTCCTAATCCAAAGGCTACTGCATGATTACAGAACACTTAAAAGTAATTAATTAAATTAATCAGTGAAGACTTATGATTAATGCCTGCTGTTCTCAAAGAATAAATAACAATCCACTACCAATTCAACTTATTAGTCTTTATCATTTTGTAATTGAACTGCATTAGGAGTGACTCATGCAAGGATTTAAAACAATTTTTACATTTATTTATCTATTTACTGTTTATTATGTGGGAGGACACGTAGGTGACATTGTTGTACATGTGAGGGGCCAGAAGATAGCTTTGGGAGTCAATTCTCTCACCATGTGAATTCTGAGGATCCACTCACATTGTAATATTTGATGGCAGGGCACCTTCACACTCTGAAGCATCTTGCTAGCCCCAGCTAGGGAATTTTGAGTGGAGCCACAGGAGAAAAATGAGTACCACCGCACACTATAACGTGACTGTAAAGATAATGCTGTCCAATATAAAAGAAAATCAAGGACCAATAAAGCTTTCTGCCATCTGACTCATACTTCTATTGTACTAGCCACGCGTTTTGAGCACCAAGGTAACCCTTTGCCATGCGTCATAGTCTTATTTAAGGCCGGTGGGTTGAATTCATCACTTTCAGAGATAAGACTAACAGAGGCACACACACGATCGGTTTGGCATTGAGAGAATACCAAGGCAACACTGGCATGATACCCACTACTCCTTTCCAAGAGAGAACTGGAGAGCCCACACCACCCACATTTCCCAGGTGGCTAAAAAAAAATGAGAGATCCTTACTGGATAGCTGAACAGAGTATCATGGTGTTCTAAACAAATTGTCCATGCCTGTCTTTCTAGATGAAAAACATCAAGGGATTCATTGCAAGATATCTTTTAAAAAGAATTTACTTAAATTATTGTACAGTGGAAGAGAGAAGATGACCTGATTGAGGAGAGGCAGACCCTGGTCTTTCCTACTGCTGCTGATATTTCCCTGCTCTTGGCAAAGCAATCGATATTGTTCTGAAACAATATTGACTTTGCACAAAACATTACATAATAATGTCATTACATATATATCAAAATTCAACAGAACTATCACTCTACAGTTGACAGAATTCTTTGAAGTGTTTGATTTTCCTGTATTTTTAGTTGTGTTCACACACATTTGTGAACACAAAATTTACTGATGTTCCCTGTTACGATTCCTGATTTCATTACATTATGCTTAGGGAAAATGCTCTCTCCATGGTTTCAGTTCTTATCTTATTGGCAATGTCTAGCATTTGAGAGCCACACGTTCCTTGCTGTTTTCAAGCGTCTTTGTCTTTTGATGGTTTGAATCAATGGTATAGAGTATAGTTGTTTGAGTTTATCCTTCCTCTGTGAGTCTCTTCAATTTATAGATTTGTTTTAACAAATTGATATTTGGATCACTATTTCTACGCACATACATTTTCCTTTTCTCATTCTCTGGTGACTTTCTGTATATGTATAAGTTAGAGTTCTCTAAAGGAACAGAACTGATAGAACGAGTGTGTGTGTGTGTGTGTGTGTGTGTGTGTGTGTGTGATTTATTAAAGTGACTTACAGGTTCTTCCTGGTAGTACAACAATGGCTACCTCTTGATGGAAAGGCCACAAGTCCTGTAGGTTTTCATGCCAGAAGACTGATGTCTGAGCAGTACCAGTTTGGTGCTGGAGTTCTGGAGGATTCCTAAAGATCTGCTGGTCTTTAGTTTACATTGGAATTCCAAAGAAGTAGGTTATAACAGCAGCACAGGAATACCTCAGCAGCAGGTATGACCTTACCATTGAGAGGGAAGATAAGCAGGCAACAAGCAAAAGTTTCCTTCTACGTGGGCTGCCACATAGAAGATGTCACCCCAATATAATGTGGGTCCTTCCACCTCAAATAATCCAGTCAAGAAAATCCCTCCCAGTGTGCCCAGCTGCTTGTATTTTGTTTGATTCCAGATGTAGTGAAGTTGAAAACCAAGGTTACCCATCATAACTGCATGCTTATGTCAATACCTGATGATTCCCACACGGGTTTCTGAGGTTCTTTATCTTCTTCATTCTTGTCAATGCTTCCTTCAGATTAAATCATCTCAATTGACATAGGCTTATTTAGTATTTTCATATAAGTTTTACATGTACAAAACTATTATAATTATTATCATTATTGTCATTATTATTTTTATTACTGTCATAATTTTTAATAGCAAAGCCCTCCTTGATAAGTTGTTAAAATATATATTAAAATGGGTTTATTGGGAAGCTACAGCAGAGTTCACTGACCCCAAGGAAGTTGGCCAGGGAAGTCACTGGGGAAGAAGAGAGGGGAAAAGGAAGAAAAGAGAGAAAGCTCACACATGGAGAGAAGGAAAGAAGAGGGGAAGGGAAGAAGAAGAGGAAGAGATGGAGAAACCAAACTGTTTGGGTTATATACCAAAGGGAAGGGAAGCCCAGTTCCTGCTCTGGAAATTCAGAGTTGGAGGTGGGGTATACCAGGTAGGGACTGAGGGATGATGGGAGAACCTGGAGGCCAGGTCTACTTTGGTATGTAAAATATGCACCTCAGTCCCTTGTACTGTGTCTGAAACCCAATGGTCACCTTTCTGGTCTTAGTTCTGTGGGAAAGACAGGTCCTAGGGCTTCCAGGAATTTTACCTTAATGGGACAATTAAATAAGCAAATGAATCAAAAATTATATAGCAAGCAATATGGGAAGTCAAATAAATACAAACAAAAAGAAAATACAAACACCGTGAGCATATTCTTCATAAGTGTAAAACAGACATAATTTCTGAATTAGAAAGTATTCTTTAAGTTGAGTATATTTAACCTCTTTCTTTTCTCTGCATGTTATAATTTTTGAAAGCTGAGGATTGAAAATTACATAGTTTGCCAACTCTGCAAATGAGATTGCCACTGTCGCCAGGATATTTTCTTTTCACTTCCTTCATTTCATTTTATTTTGTGACGGAGTCTCATGTAGCCCAGGTTGACCTCAAACTCCCTAAGAAGCCGAGGATATCCATGAATATCTGATCCTCTTGCCTCCATATCAATCTTCTGGGACTATGGGTATTCTGTGTGATTTATTAGTCTAAGTGTTTTGTATTGTTACTTACTTTCCATGTTGGTTTACTTCCTTTTGTGAGGCAATTATGTCAAATCTGTATCCATTGCCATGTGGGGTCTCTTAGTCTCCTGGTCCTCTGTGGTCGTACAGCTGTCTTCACTCGCTTTGCACTGGTCTTCACAGTCTCCTGACTGCATCGTGGATTAAACTATGTACGTTTCAGTAGTAAATCTTCATGCTGACCTTTATCTTTGATTTCTGCTTGCAGAGTTTTCAAGATCAGCTGGTAGCGAGAGAGCTTCTCAGAGCTGATCTGGATGGACAAACAGCTTTTCACGTGTTTCTGTGGACTTCCACATTCTCGGGAATATGCTGGAGATTTTCAAAGCTCCCTCTGGACAGATTAGTGTCCTGTTTTATTATTTATGTATTTATATTTGGAATTTTGATCAGTCTCTAACTCCTGATTGATGAGGCTACATTAAGCTGCTATGGGATTAAACAGTTGCTGCTGATTGTTTTGAGCGAACCTTTGGGGCGGGGTAGAGGGGATGGGGAGTGTCTATTCCCGACTGAACGAGCTCTAAGTCAAGAAACCAACAACTGGTTTTACATCGCCAGACAGCTGCCAGACAGATGGATTCAGGAAAATGACCTGATAATGGGACTCTTTGGGGCACTTCAAACCAAACCATATCTGCCTCCAGTGGAGCCTTCTATTATAGTTTTTTTTTTTTTTTTTTTTTTTTTTTTGTACAGCGGTGTTGGGAGCAACAAAGTGGAAAAAGGCCATTTAAAAATCATCTCAACGCTCTTTTATTCTCTAATATCAGCACTCCGCACCTTGTTATAATAAGCATTTAATTTCTACAGGTCTGAAAAGGTAATTTTGCCAGTTTTTGCCCACATTCTTATTGCTTTTATGTTGCTATAGAATTTTGGAGTCTCCAAATCCTCAGTAATTTCCTTTTAAAATAAGACTTCTAATGAATAACTAAAAATAGTATTCCTTTTTATAGTATATTTTCGGAAGTATTTGGTTTATAATTACAATTATAATATGTTAAAATAAGAAATGCATTTTTTAACCAGTGGGAATAATTTAGAAATAAGGTGACACTCTCATTCAATATGATATTAACTGCTTCTCTGAAAATATATAGAAGTAATTATCTTCCTTAAATGACTAAATTATGAAGATAAATAATAAATTGAAAATTAATGAAATATAGTGACTATTTCTCTCTCTCTCTCTCTCTCTCTCTCTCTCATTGATACCTCATATTAAAACTTCTTTTTACTTGAGAAAATCTAAGGCACAGGTGGCAGTGTCTCATTCCTCAGCACCATATAACACAAGATTAACCAATCATGTAACACAACCTCAAGCCTGACATTCAGAATGTTGCAGCCCAGTGTCAGAGATAAGAAGCTGAGGCCACCTGAAGGTGGAGTTACAGACCGTCATGAGCTACCCACAGGGGCGCTCTGTAAGAGCAGCAAGGGCTCTTATCGACAGCACCTTCTCCCCAGCCCCTAATTTTCAGTTCAAGACGATGAGTCAATGGAACATATAGCCATTTCAGAGAAACTATCAAGAGTAAATCCTTAACACACAGAATGAGTATGGGAAGGGGAATATTTGCAAAAAATTTTATGGTTCAATAACATTATCCTTTTTCCTTGCTTTTTTGGTGCTTTTGAACCATAAGAGGTCTATGACTCAAAGCCAGAACTTCATGCATTCTAGACAAGTGCTCTCACACTGAGAAATATCCAAGCCCAAACAACATTGCTGCAAATTAGGTTTGAGAAGAGAGACAAACGTAATGATGGTAACTCTATAATTAAAAGTAGAAGGTTAGCTATGGTTAAAGGCTTGGCTTGAATAGAGTCGTGAGGTGCACGCACTACACACAAGCACTGCTCTGTTATGTGAGTTGATTAGCTTATTCGATTTTCCCAACTCCATGAACTAAGTACTGATGACACCTTTATCAGTTTATTTTAGATCTTTAAAACAGGAGACAGAAATTCAAATGATATGTTTTAGAGGCAACTAACTGGACGGCCTTTGATTACCTGCCTCCCAGTAGGAAAAGCATGGGGCTTACCAGGTTGCTTTGGTGAATCAGAGTACAGCACAAGTCATCACTTGTATGATTACATTACTGAAGATGATAACTTTCATCTTGCTAGCAGACGCTATTGATTCTTTCTGATACTGTCTTTGATGAAGTACTTTCTCATGTGGAGAAGTTCACTTGGCAAGGAAGTGGGAGAGGGCTGCTAACAGCTCCAGAAGGTCAAGGAGTCTAATAGCATGAAAGGAAATGGATCTCTCCCTAGTCTGACCTCAGATGTGACCCAGGTCTGCAAAACGTCTTGGTCACATCCTGGTAAAAGATTCTAATGCTGTTACATTATTTCTCTATATTTATCTGGCTCAGGAATGGTAAATTAATAAGTATCTGATATTTTAAGCTGCCAACCTCATAATGATTTGAATTTTTATATAGGAGGAGTTTTTATAAAAGACATTTGTTCCAGGCTGTACACATAGAAATATGAATAGTATAAATACAAATTGAGTAGCCTGGCTATGCTTTGGGTAGGGAATGTAGTTCTAGAAGCCCTTTACAGTAAAAGGTTATTATTTCAGAGCTTTGACACCCTTGTGTCAGATTTTCCATAGCTAGATAAGAAGTTTGAAGTTTGAATACCTGTTATCAGAAAACAAAACAAACAAACAAAAAACCCCAAGCAAGCAAGCAAACAAAACAACCAACCAAACAAAAAAACCCCCAAAAAGTCAAATTTTGGTAACTTTTCAAGTTAGCTTCTATTCATAGTCACAAAACTAATAATCAAGTAATAAATAGTTATTGATAATGCTCCTGCCTAGTGAATGTATTGGGTATCTCTGAATATCCCTTGATAAACAGAGATTATGAATTGTACAATGAGTAGGGGTAAGACTGGGTTTTCACCCATATCTGATATTCAGACAAAAGCCACTGTGACAGAGACCTTATCAGCAGCTAGGTGTGTGGGAGCTGACCAACTTCTGAAATTGCATTTGCCCAGAAGAGAGCTGGCTTGCAGCCTCAGCACATAGATTTTAGACAAGGCTCCAGAGTAAAACTAAAGTAGGCGCTCAGAGTCCAGCTCAGAGTCCAGCTCGGAGTCAGGCACCAGTCCTAACCCCCTTTCAGGTGAGTCTGGAGTACTCGATGCTTAAGCAAGCTTGCCACAGGCTTTTACTGAATAGAAGACATAAGAGAAGGTTTTCCTCAGCTAATAAATACATTCAGTCAACCCTATTTATTGCTGAGGACCAAACATTCTGGCACCAACGGTATCTTGGACAGTAAAGGGAAGAGGCCTTATTCTGACCGTGACTCTTGTTTAGGACCAAGAGGAGCCCAGAAAGGAGAATGGTAGCCAGGAAAAACATGTAGAGCCTGTGCCTATCAGAGTGGAGCTAGACCGTACAGCCAAGCACAGGAGGAGTTGGTGACTCAAGAGCTGACATAGGTATTGTGAGGTCTTGTGTGGAGGCTGAAGAAGCTAGAGCTTTCAGGTTATACAAAAATGAAGCAAAATAAATAAGATAAAACAATATCTACACTTGCTTGATCAGAGTACCTCGATTTTGCAGAATAAACTTGTTCCTGAATATTCTATGCTGCTGCCATAGGGTTATTTGAAAATATCAAGTAAAACCATGTAAGGTATTTTTGAGCAAAGATATGTTAATTAAAGACATCTACAATCAACAATATTTAAGTTCCTCTTTAGTGGAGAAAGAGAAGAAGGGAAAGAATGGGGTGGGGAAAGACACAGAGAGAGACAGACAGACAAAGAGACAAAGGTAGACAGAGAGAGAGACTAATGAAGACTATTCCAGACTTAAAAGACACAAAAATATCTCTATTAAGTAGTTTCCAACCCACTGAAACTGATGTCTAGATCATGATATTTGTCAAGTTAATGTCCTAAGACTCATCTGTGAACGATAGTGAAATGTTTATGCAAATTTATGCATAAAAATAAAAATCCCATATGTGCTTAGAGGGAGAGATTTCTAGCCAAAATGCTAATGATACTACACAATGCTTAACACTGGTGCCGATTGTAATTCAAAGCTCATTGCAAATATTTTATCTGCTATGCAAGAGTAGGCAACATCATTTTCCTATATTATAAATCTCAAAAGTGACTACATTTTAATTGAATGAAAATATATGAATAGTAATGAAATCTTGAAAGAGAAAATGCCAAAATGTACCCAAATAAAGTTTTCAGGAAATTTCAAGTTCTAAAAAAATAAAAAATCAGATTCAATGACCTAGATGAATTAAACACATGATCAAAGCTGAATGCAAATTTTGACATTATGAACATTTTAAACATTTCTGCCATAACCATTAAGCTTTTACTACACCAGCTATAAAAGTAGTTGTTTTAAAGACTGAGTATTCAAGCGTTTGAAAAAAAAAAGGCTACTTCCTTAAGGAATGCACCAACTGTATTAATCACTTTCATGTTACTATAATGAAATACCTGAGGCAATAAATTTACGAAGCAAAGGTTTGTTTTATCCCGTGGTTCTGTAGGTTTCAGTCTGAGCTGAGTTCACCACTGGGTTATTGGGGAGGGTTAACACATCACAATAGGAGCACGAGTAGAGCAAACCTAAGTTGTGATCGAAGAAGCAATGGAAAGGGAAGAGGAGTAGGTTATCACGATCCCTCTAAAGGGTAGACCCTCAAAGTATGATGCAATGATATTCCAGAAGCCCTCACTTCCTCAGTCCATTCACTTCCCTGTAGCATCATCTAGGGCCTGCAGCTTTACATGCAGGTTTAATAGGGAGCATTCTTCGAAAACCGGGGGACTGAGTAAAGAAGAGAATGAACATGGTTCTAAGCAGATGTTCTATGCTAAAGAGCTCTGGAGCATCTGCCATGGAAACAGATGGAGGAATAATTATCTGAGGTTGGCACTGCTAAGGGCAATTGAGCCAGCTTTTGAACTAATGTAGGATTTCTCAGATTTACTTTGGAAGAAGGAACTTTGAAAAGAGTAGTTGAAAGGGTCAGAATGTAATGTCTAAGAACTACCACATGTAGCTCAGGTGGGAGAGTATTTGTCTAGCAAGATAATGCCCTGGGTCCTGAGTTCAATACAAGTAGTTCATAAAACTGGTATAGTGGTGTTTGCTTGTAATTGACACTTTGGAGTTGGAGGCAGGAGGACTAGAAGTTCAGGGTCAAGTCATCCTCAGCTACATAGGTCAAGGCCATCCTCAGCTATATGATATGATGAGAGAGAGAGAGAGAGAGAGAGAGAGAGAGAGAGAGAGAGAGAGAGAGAGAGAGAGAGAAGGGAGGGAAGGATTGAGGGAGGGAGGGGGAGAGAGAGACAAAAAAAGACGGAATATATCAGTCAAAATAAGCGATTTTGGCATAAGAATCATTTTGAGCTAGAGGAATTTGTGTGTCTGAAATCTCTTTGGCTCGAAGCAGAGGCTCCAATATTGAGTCGTCGTTTGTCTCCTCCCCAGGAGCACTTTGAACCTCAGAAACAAAATGTTGGTACCATAACCAAATGTACCTGCCTTTTTCTTCTAACAGCCCAATATCCTCCTTAGAACATTTGCTTTTGGAAACTCTCCCGGATGGCTAGATTTCACAGTGCTAGAAGGGGCCATTTAGGCTGCTCAGGGAGAAAGACATCAGTGGTTTTAACCCAGTGCTGGGTTCTACATCCTACAGGTATGACCTACCAGTCAAAATATCTGTCTGCACTGGAGCAATAAGAGTGCTTATGGGGGTAACCAACCACTCATTTAATTGGATTTGAGGCCTGTTCCACAGAGGGCAATTCATTCCTGACTCCATAAACATAGTCAGAATCCAAAGGTAGGGAAGTCAGAGACCAATGGGGAAACCCTATGATGTTTTTCTAAACAGTCTGGCTGTGAAAACTGCCTCCTAGACATTTACGTTTATATCCATGAGTTTGTGCTTCTCTTGGCCTTAGAGAAGCTTCTTGTTGAAATAAGCAGTGGTCAATGCAGAGACTTGGAGCTGTGCAAACTGCTGAGAATTACTGAGGGAGTGTTCCCCCATAGGGTCAGGGGACACTCACCACAGGGCATGGAAAGAATGTGAGCCCCAGAGGATGGAGAGGAGAGCTGCGAATTGCTGTCTTCTGTGCATGGCCTGCTGG
The DNA here is from genome assembly GCF_021556685.1 of Rattus norvegicus. NCBI lineage: Eukaryota > Metazoa > Chordata > Mammalia > Rodentia > Muridae > Rattus > Rattus norvegicus. The sequence continues at coordinate 29,042,710 of NC_141549.1, forward strand.
TGCACACATCAAATGCTGGTGCACACGTGAACTCATGCCGACTGTGCTCATCTGCTCAAAACTAAGCCAGGAAAATTCCAGCATGTGGGAAGGATCGGTTGACAGCTGCTGGGGTAGAAAATCACACTTATTTGGTGGAGTGGCCACTGGCTGGTTGCCCAAGGCGAGGTGGATAATCCAGTCATGCACATATGGGCAGCACTAACTGGACTCCGAGAGTTACAAAAATGATTTGCCTTTTAAATGAAGTGACCTTTCCACCCTCTCCATTTACCATACCAAATTATGTATGTAGACCTCAAATTCCAGCCACCCCTTTGGCTCGCTCATGTCTGGCAACTCATGCATTCAAAAACATCTGTTTGTAATCTCTCTTGTTAATGGAACTTGCAGCATGCCAGTCAATGGGCCTAAAGTTTCTGGAGGAAGAAACATTTCCTCTCCGGCTCTCTGACAAGCAGCAGGTGTATGAAGCAGAGTAAGTGGCATAGCACGGTCAGTCTGAAAGGGCAGACTCCATATCAGACTAAGGACTATTTCCTTCAGCAACGTAAACACCTAAAGTGTTTGGACATGACTAGCAAGTGATGTCTGATTTCTGAAAGCTGTTGCAGATCCCACCTTGTAGGTCTGAGACAGAAAAACAGGAAGAGCAGCAGTTTGTAGGACAATTCTTAATTGTCCCTTCCTTCCTTCCTTTCTTCTTTTCTCTTTCTTTCTTTCTGAAATTTCTTTTGTTCTTTTTCCGCCCACTCTGGAAAGCCCAGATATAACCAAGTTATTATTCTTCCCAAACCCACACATTGACTTGGTTGTGTTTTAAGGTCCACTGAAGACACCTAGCAGGTGACTGCAAATAGAAATGGAGACACTATAAAAGGGTGGCAAGTCAGGAGCTGAACGATGATTTAAGTAGTAGGTACTTGCTGATAGGCACAAAAATATGCATTCCCTCTCTGGTGCCATATAAAAAGCTGGGCACAGTGACACATCTGTAATCCCAGTAATGGGCAGCTGGAAATAGGCTGATCCTTAGGTCATCTAATCCTAGGTTGCAGTGCAACTCTGTGTCAAAAATGTAATAAGAAAAGGTTTGCTCCAGAGAAATGACACTGTAGGTTGACCTCTGACCTCCACAGGCGAGCACATGAACTCACAAATGCAAACATGTGCCAGACACATGCGAAATAAATATATATTTGTTAAAGAGTAAACTTGAAGAGTAGAAGTTAAATCCATAGATCTGTGATCTCTTTGTCCCAGATCTACTCAGTTAGGAATGGGTGGATAGGTGAGAACAAGGAAGGAGGACGGAAGGTAAATTCTTCAGTGAAGGAGAGCCACAGTGAGCAAACGAAGGCAGGGTGCTGATCCCTGAGCATCACTTGACCCAGAAGCCCTGGGTTAGATTGGGAAACTCACATTTGAACAAGTTGATTTTTTATCATTCTATTTTTAATTTCTTTTAAAAAAGATGTATTTACCTTATATATGTGAGTGTTTTGTCTGCATGTTCTTATTTGCACTGCATGTGTGCTGTGTCCACAGAAGCAGAGGAGGGCATCCAATCCTTTGGAACTGGCCCATGGGTGGTTGTAAGCCACCATGTGGATGCTTGTGTTGATCAAATGGGGGTGCTCTACGAAAGCCGCAAGTGTGGTACCATCTCTCCCGCCCCTGAGCCAGCTGTTGCATTCTCTCTCTACTTTATTACCCAGGAGTGTTGAGATAAATGATCCCTAATTGGGAGTTTTTTCCCTAAAAACATTACATGAATTTTCTCATTTAGTTCTCACGGTTCCTGTGAGACAGTCACTCTTATGACTCACATGTGACTTATGGATGTGTAAATTGATGGAGACGAAGTTTGAAGTCAGTGAGAAGAGCTGGGATTTGGAACAGGCTAGTTTGTTCATTCTAAGTACAGGTTCTCTCTTTTTATTTAAATTTATTTCTTTACATTTCTGGTTCCCTCCTCCAAAAACCCTTCCATCCCTTCCCCTCACCTTCTGCCTCCATGAGGGTGCTCCCCCACCCATCCACCCACTCCCTCCCCCCCGCCCTGGCATTCCCCTACACTGGTGCATCTAGCTCACAGGACTAAAGGCCTTTCCTCCCATAGATGCCCATCCCCTGCTACATATGCAGCTGGAACCATGGGTCTCTCCATATGTACTCTTTGGTTGGTGGTTTAGTCCCTGGGTGCTCTAGGGTATCTGGTTAGTTGATATTGTTGTTCTTCCTATGGGGTTGCAAACTCCCTCAGTTACCTCAGTCCTTTCTCTAACTCTTCCATTGGGGACCCTGCTCTCAGTCCAATGGTTGGATGTGAACATCTGCCTCTGTATTTGTCATTCTCTGGCAGAATCTCTCAGGAGACAGCTATAACAGGCTGCTGTTAGCATGCACCTCTTGGCATCCCCAATAGTGACTGGTTTCTTACTGTCTCTGACTTGCTTTTCTCCTAAAATATATCCCAAGAGACAGGAACCTCTAATACATGATACATATAAGAGTTTTTTTTTAAGTCACTTAATAAAAAGTATTTCATTATATTTTTCCTGTGGTGGAATAAAAACACTCAACTTATTGTCATGTTTTCATATAAAGAAAAAGAAAGAACATAAAAATTTTATTTTTTACTTAACATTTTATTTATGTATTGTGGGAAAAAATAAATGGGAATAAAATAGAAGAATGGAGTCTAATGAAGTAAGACAGTAAATAGAAACCAGGGAGAAAAAAACAGATGAAACTGTAAATTTGAAATTTGACAGTTATTAAACACCTAAACATCACCATGTGTTAGATCAGAATTGGCCGGTTTCTCACTAAGGACCAGTTCCTGATATTCTGGAGGTCATGGCTCAATCTCTAGAACCAAGACTAAAACTGGTAGATACTGAAAAATTTAAGCGTACACAGCCATGAATCACCTGACCTCCAAGTATTTGCCAGGTCAGGACATAGAGATTCATGAGAAGGAAATAATCTTCATGTTTGGTTGCAATTTGGTGGAAGATAATGTCTAATAGTTTGGCAGCCATCTTGCATAATGTTAAGCCTAAGGTTAAAAGTCAACTTGAAGAAATCCAAAGAAGCCTTAGCTTTTAATAACCCTTTGGAGCAGCTAAACTAACCTATGCAATAGCTCTCTGCTCCATAGAACCCTTGCCTAATAAAACAGTATATACATGTAAATATATATGTGCACATATATTTATATATGTGTATGTGACATAGTTATTGCTTTACCTCTTCTATTATTATGGTACAGTGATAGGATATTAATGAATAAAACTAATCTATGAAGTATAGATTATTTCAAATGTAAGAAAATCAAAGTTCAGCAAGGTTAAACTCTGTATCCAAAAGTTGATGACTATCTTGGTTTCCTTTCCTGATTCTGTACTAAAATATTCATATTAAAACAACTTAAGGGAGAACAGGTTTATTCTGGACCAGAGTTCAAGGGTATAGCTGTTATAGAGCAGAAGTCAAGGCTGTAGGAGCTTGAAGCACCTGGACTAATCACAACCACAGGCCGAAAGCAGACAGCACTGAATGCATGTTGCAGCTCAGTTATCTCTCTCCAATCATACAGTGTAAAATCCCAGCCAGGAAATGATGCTATACACAGTGGGCATGTCTGCCTACTTCAACTAATACAGTCAAGATAATCTCTCACGGGCAAGCTCAGAGGCACATCTCCCAGATAATTCTAGAGTCTGTCAAGTTGGTGACAAATGCCAGTTGGCACATGACTGTAGACTCACCATTTCATGTTCATCTTTGCAGCATTGTGCTGCCGTATTAAAACTGATAAAGACATTGAGATTTTTGAGAGCTGGTAGGAAGTTCAGTGGATTTAGACAAAGATTTCTTAAAATCTTAAGAAGTTCATGAATTTCAGAATTTCTTAAAGATTAATTAATTAATTTAGTGTATATGATCACACTGTCTCTGTCTTAAGACACATTAGAAGATAGTCTGGATCCTATTACAGATGGTTGTGAGCCACCATGTGGCTGCTGGAAATTGAACTCAGGACCTCTGGGAAAAGCAGTGGTTCATAACCACTGAGCCATCTCTCCAGCCCTAAATTTCAGAAACTTAACAGGTTTTACTACTCAACGATTTTCCAAAGCTCTAATAATTAAACTGCTAGTCCTTAATTAAAGTGATGATACTAGAATAACAAAGAAGTCGAAATATTTCTTTGAGCTTTCACAGTAACTAATCCCTGAACAGTATTGTATAATGTGCATGAGATCAGGGGAATGGGAAAACCCTGGCTTCTTCAAACCAATTCACTCTCCTCTTTTTGAAAGTAGCCCCCCTTCAAATATTAATAATGCAGTCCAAACAAGGCCACTGATATGAGTAACAATTAAAATGTCTAAAGTGCTTTAGCACTTCACATCTTTTAATTTACATTTAAGTTTATGTCTTAGATCTTTTAATAATCACTTAGCAATAAGAGTGAGGCACTAAAAGCCACTCTAAGGGAAATCATTGGCATGGAGCACAGTCAGTGCTCCACAGAATTCTCACAGAATTCTCAGTGTTTGTTCAAATGTCACAAAGCGTATAGAACTATAGCACAAAAGTGTTGTTCCAAAATAAAAACAAAAAACAAGGAAACAACAAAGAAACAAAACCCAACCTGACCCACACACTGAAGTGACAATAATCAACTGTGGAAAATATGGCTAAAGATAATAAATGAATAGCACAAAAATCTTACCTATATGCATATGCACATACATACATTCACATATATATATATATACATACATATATTCATACCTACATATGCTTATACAGACATTCATATATTCATTCAAACACACATTTATTCATATGTAAATGGATGTGGGGATAAAGAAGTTGAAGATTTTCTTGAGTGTTGGGAGCGATGCCCTTGAAGCCCTCCATTATTGATGTTATTAATATGGTTAGAATTAAGTATGACTAGGTTCATGGAAAATCCCCAGCCAGCTGCAGAAGACTAATACAAATCTGGTGGTCAAAATGAATAATAATATGATACGTCAAGACGCCCAATGTGATGACCTGTAACCTTTCTGAAAAACAAACATCCTGCTGACTAATAGATATACATCAGCCGATTCCCTGACCACACGAATATTGTGTCCTTGGCCTGCGTAAATGTTTCTTTCTTCCCCCCTCCCTCTGTTACCCATGTTATGGTATAAATTCAGCCTTGGGGAAAAATAAAATTGTCGCCTTGATCAGACTCTTGTCTTGGCGTCCTTCTTCATGTCTCTTGTCCCCCATTCTCTTCCAGGTACCTTCAGACCCCCTCGCTTACAGTTGAGATCTAAAGGCAGTAAATAGAAGCAGGTATTAGAGCTATCAGCACGGAAATGTGGTTTAATATGGTATGTATGGGGGAGGGGTACAGTGGAGGTCAGAAGGAACTTGATGAGAAATAACCCTGAGTGGTTTTGAACCATAATTCCACTCCCTTTTTGGTAGTTCAGTGAAGCATTGGCTCAACTTCAATCTCAAGAGAGACAAGCTTAAGATGATGTCAGCATCCCTGGCAGACGACGCTGTTCCCAGAGACGTTAGTATTAGTGTGCAGACCTTGGCCCTGGAGTGCACACTGCCCTGTTCTATTTATGGAGATTCTCAGATGTATTTCTTGTTATTTAGACAGACTAGATGTTCCCTAGACCCTCTTAGCTAGCTTGTAAACACACGACACAGTATCTGAGTGAGTGTACCCACTCTTCTCCACGAAGGAGTTGTGTGTGGTGTATTCAGTTGTCTGCCAAGAGACAGGCATCTCTCTGTTGCCCCTTGTCCACAGTGCATACAGTATACATTCAAACCCACTCTATGGTGTGCAACAATCTCAGAAATTATAAGGGTGGTATTTTACTCCTTTCCTGGCTTACTAGATATGGTATCATCCATTTTAGGTATGTCTTAGTGAGATTTTTCTCATAGCCATGGCCAAAACCAGAGAAAATAACCTAATAGGGTGGAATGTAATTTAGCCCCTGACTTCATTGCACAGACACTTGATGCCATTGCTTCTGGGGCTATGGGTGATGAGGCAGCTTCATGGCAGGGAGTGTGTAGCAGAGCAAAAAGCTCACCTCATGCAGGACAGGAAACAGAAAAAGAAAGGAAGGGAGGAGCCATGAGCAGTATACACTGTTCACAGGCATGCCCTTACTGACTTACTTCCTCCAGACAGACCCCATGAGTAGCTGAGTGGGGAATATTGATTCTTTTATCTCAGTCTTAATGTTAACTAATCATACAGTAACTGCATCTACTATCTCTCTGTAGATTATATATCTATATTATCATCTTCTCTCTATCTAATCTATCATCTAATCTATCAACTGTCAATCATATATCTTTATCATATATCTATCTGTCTATCCATTGATGTAATAAGTTCCAGAATGGCTATAAGGGATTAAAAGGGCAAAGACTTTAAGGAAAGTTACTGGAGGCAGAGGGTGAAGGGTGAAGAGACGCAAAGAGAATTTGTTGAGGTTCCGGTTGAGTCCTGAAGGAAAGCTGCTGGAGTCACTACTGCAGAGCCGATCTACAGGGCCACAGGTTTGGGCTGAGACTCGGGGGTGAATAGAGCTAAAGAAACAAGGCAAAGGAACGTGGAGAGCTGTAGAGGTGCAGTTCTGGGTCAGGATGAATGAGAGGCAGACAGACGGGTGGTGGTTCTCGTATGTTAGGTCAGCAGTGTGGATTGAGCTAAGTGGGTGCACTTGGACTGTTGCGGGTTCTCTGTCAGTTCCTTGAGGCACACACTGAGTGGTCAGATGGCAGGTCAATGGAGACTATTTCCATCACGGTGTGGTAGTGTGGCATCTTTCTCTTTATGGGGTCCAGGTGAGGGTACCATACCATAGCCCGGTGTTCTCAATAAGTTCTCAGACTTGGTTTTCTTGATATGTTGTTCATATGGTCCTAATCTAATTTGATACATTTTTTTCTTTCTCTTGGGAATGTGTTTTCTCAGTCAGTGCCTCATGAGCAGTGCCAGACAGATGGTGTTGTTTATGTGTACAATGAGGTGCAGAGTCACCAAGCCTCTGCATTTGCACTCAAAATTGAGCCAAGTACTCCATGTAAAATAAAGTCTCCTGGGGCAATCTGTTTTAGACAAAATGGAGTAACTGAGAGCAGGTCACAGCCTGATATCAGTGTGAAGATGGTACTTTAACTCATGAGGCTTTTCTGGGACATTCCAGATCTAAGTTATAGTATGACATCAGGGTAGAAGGGCTGGATGCATCATTGATTTACCTAAAATGGCTATAAGCAGTGTCCTTGTCTCATTTTTGTCACTGTTACGAATGTCGTGCTACATGTTACAAGAAAGTGGTTTCATTTGGCTTCCAATTCCAGGCCACAGCACATCATTTAAGGAGAGTTAAGACAAGAACTCAAAGTAGGAAGCAGAAGGCAGGTAGGCTTGCTATTCTACACAACCTTACATCCACCTAAAGACACCATTTTAAAGCGAAAGAAGTGTGACAGGACCCAGGACTCTCTGCTGGGCAGTGCTGTGGCCAATAGTCTGAGAAAGGTATAGGCTCCCCAGCTTTGAGTTTCTGTCTCAAAACACTACACTCCTCATCACTGGGACTGGGCTGAGAAAATTCTCAAGCACATTTCATTAAATGTTGCCCATTACGACCTTGCATGGAATTGAAAACAACTTAGGCTGGACTCACCCTCTTCCCTAGAGATAATTAGCAAGTAAGATAGTATTGATTCAATCTTCACCTCTTCCTAGTTTAAGCTATTTAATAAACTAAGGATATATCATCAATACTGTATTGAGAATTCCACAGATTTTAAAGACAGGTTAATTCTTTGGTCTGATTATCTTGTTCTTATTAAAGGAGTGATTGTCTTCATTTTCCTGTTTCTTTTCTTTTTTTTAAATTAACTTGAGTATTTCTTATATACATTTCGAGTGTTATTCCCTTTCCCAGTTTCCGGGCAAACATCCCCCTCCCCCCTCCCCTTTCTTATCGGTGTTCCCCTCCCCACCCTCCTCCCATTGTCCCCCTCCCCCCAACAGTCTAGTTCACTGGGGGTTCAGTCTTAACAGGACCCAGGGCTTCCCCCTTCCACTGGTGCTCTTACTAAGATGTTCATTGCTACCTATGTGGTCAGAGTCCAGGGTCAGTCCATGTATAGTCTTTAGGTAGTGGCTTAGTCCCTGGAAGCTCTGGTTGCTTGGCATTGTTGTACATATGGGGTCTCGAGCCCCTTCAAGCTCTTCCAGTTCTTTCTCTGATTCCTTCAACCTGTTTCTTTAAGAACGTAACCACCATAGACTCTCAGAGCAAAGGCTGGGACGGAGCACATTTCAAATCATTGTGACTGTTACTTTAACTGAGTAATTAGAGGCAATTGCAAACCTCAAAAAATACTTATCTATCTGTACAGAAGCATAAAAGGAAAATCCGCTTGGGAGGCAAACCCACAGTTACAATGTCACCAAGTAAACCAGCATAACATGCTAATAATTTCTATTTTCAATGGGTTCCTCGAAGCATGATCATCCTTCTGCTTCTGCCCATCTCCCTTCTGAGAGGATCTTACAACGTGACTTGGGCTGATGTAGCCAAGGCTAGACAAGACTAGCACTGAAATCTGAGTGGCTTCCAGGTACTTAGATTACAGGTGCCAGCTGCCTTGCCAGGCAGAATCCATTCTTTCAGTCAAGGTGAACAATTTATAGGGTCACTGTCAATGGGATGTTTTCTATTCACTGCTCTTACACCCACATCGATTAATTGCAGGGACTCTGAGCATGAACATTTTTTAAAAAAGACACAAAGGGCTTAAGGAGCTTGCTCTATGAATTGTAATCTTAGAATAGGAAAAAAAAAGCAAATCCTTGTGGTAAATTTGAAGTGTTAATTGGATGGGAAAAAATAGAAATTGTTTTACTTCCATAAGACATCTAAGTCTGGACTTTTGTGAATTTGTACAAGTGAGGAAAGAATTTTAAAATGTGTGCTTCAGCCTACCATGGTCACTGCAGCAGAGGTCTCCCATAGCCTGATGTTGCACAGATTTTTATAGTTTAACAAGCATTTTTGCAAAGCAATTTTTCTTGGCCCTTACAAGAATGCAATCGTACACATATGACAAGGTGATGTAGCTAATTCTGTAGATGCAGTAACACGGAGGACTCAAATGTGATGGTCACACGGTGAGGTCATCATTAAGTGAAATAATGAGAGTTTAGATCCTCTGACTCCAGGCCAGAGCTGTTTTATTCAATTCAGACTAAAGCATACATCCTTTCAAAGAAGCCCAAGGATCTGATTAAGTCATCGGTAACAATGAAATGTATAATTTTGGAAACTTCGGAGAAATAAGTGTAATGCTGAGGGCCAATTCAAGTGAAAGTCCTTGTTAGTCTATTTTCAGATATCTTTTTGTTTTTCAAGTAGCTAAGTTTCCATTCACATTTTAATTCATATTCCTGGAAAAGGCAGTTACACTGTACATGTGAGGATAGTTAGCTTGCTATGCAGTTCATGAGGCATGGTGGCAATGTGTCTCCTTACCAGATGTATGAATTGAAAGATATTTGCATTAGGATTGGGCCGGGTAGTAGGCCTACCAGGTAACAGTGATTTTCTGTAAGGCTGAAGCCACACTCAAGTTTTTAAACTCTTTATGCCCGGCAGTGGCTATCTTTTGTTCAACACTGCATATCTAAGCTGACTATGCCAGATACAAAATATGAGCTCAGTAAATATTTGTTGAACAAATGAATATATGGGTTTAATTATTCTCAGTGGGCTGTAAACACTCATTAAAGACTCCATAACCTTACCACCCAACTCAGCAATCATCCATTCAGTCAGCAGATATGAACCAAGCACCTTTTCAGTACCAAACTACCTTAAGTGCTGGTGATAAAATGAATGGGAAAAAGAGGTTCATTGAGTTTATATTTTATAGGCTAGTGGCATTTATAAAAGGACAACATTTTGAATTATGTAAAACACCATGTGATGAGGAAAGATAAGGTCGAATAAATGAAAGGATGGGACTAAAAAAATAGTTGGCTTAGCTCTAGGCAGAATAGCCCACAATGCTTTTAATCTATGGTAATTACTTCTGTGTCTGTTTTAAATTTTCAGTTGCTAAGCAGAGCATCATGGAGCTCATAGTGTTTTCAAATGTGCTTTCCAGCTTCTAGTTGAATGCTCATGATTTTCATTGGGTATCATATCTTTATACAAACATCATAACGTCATGTATTTTCACATCCTGGAGCTTAGGGTTTCAGATGGAGGGTTGCCAAAGGCACTGGGAATATAACACAGTGTACTAGATGGACTCCTGACTTGAGGACATTCTCCAAAGGAGGCGTTAGGCAGGTATGGTGGTGAACACCTACATTCCCAGCATTTGGGAAGTTGGAGCAAAAGGGTAGGGATTCAAGGTTACTTATGGCAGTAGAGCATGTTGAGCTAGCTTGGGCTACATGGGGCACTGCCTCAAAATCATCAAATGATAAAAATAAAAACTAATGAAAATGAAATTTTCAGGAGTCTGCAGTCCCAAACAGAACCAGCAGAGTCTGCAATAAGTGTAAGTCGTATATAGTCTTTACAGAGAACATTGCCAACACGAGATATAAACTCATGTCATTTTTATCTGTCAGAAATTATTTTCATGCTTTAAAAACCCTGAGTTTCAACTGAAGAAAGAAAAACTGTTGGGGGGAAGTAGACTCTGTAATTCTTCAAGACCTCACCAAATGGTTTGACCAAGCCTTCATCAGCAGTCAAGACAGCAGGGGCCTACTTGTCTGGTCATTGCAATTAATTAGGATGGTTTCATGAGACAATTTTACAAAATAGGACATAAAAGATAAGTTTGCAGGGCACAGAACTATTAAAATTCATATTTAAATAATTAAGAAAGCCATACTTACTGGAAAATAAATTTAGCTTTTAATATAACCATAATTGGACACATCTTCCTCTTAGTGTTTAATTCATTAAAAACTTGGACAAAGGTTCCAAAGCTTTCCATGCTGTCATTCATTAAGCAAGAAAAATCAAGTCTTTATCTTGCTACACACATCTTATTATGCTTTTGCACTACGTATTAGGTTTAATCATAAGAAAGAGCTACTATGCAAAGAATAAAATGATAGTTTTGTGTATTTTGTTTGGGTCTTCCACTTCGTAGTAGATCGTCGACGTAATAGATACATTTTTAAATGACTGCAGTAAAAAACAAACATCATTCTCTTCCACTCATTCCAGGGAGTGGTCTTCTAAACCGCAAGGGAGTATTATCATCCAGTGTCCTAGAATGCAAAGTTTAGAAAGTAACGTGCTACTGTAAACTATTCAGGTTAAGTGGTGTTGAGGTTTAGTTTGGTGCTATGTATTGTAATGTCAAATTCTATACCTGAAGGTCTAGGCCTACAAGGAACTTCTCATGTTTACAAGGTTTTGTTGTGCAAGCATTGTTCCTTGATTTAAAACTATTGTTTAAATAAAATTGTTACAACTAATTACTATAGGGATTAGAGGGAGGTAGGTTTGGAGTGACCTGATTGGGGGAAGAGAAGAACAAGGAGGAAGAAAGGAGAGAGAAAGCTGCCATGATGGGAGAAGAATGTTGAGCACGTGGCCAGGGAAAACAGCAAGTATCTGGGGCACACTGCTGGGGAGGTGGCCAGGTCTACAGTTAGAAGAGCAGATGAGGGGTTATTCCCCAGTAATTGTCAAAGTCAAATAAAACAACCATAGCCTGAGTCTCACTTATCCGTAAGCTAGTTGGGGATAATCTTAAATGGGATGTACTACAAAGTGGAGTTAAGCCATTTCCCTCCCAGGCTTGGTTCATCATCTTCTATATCTCACAGACTTTAACCATGCAATTCAAACCTTCTTCACCAGTTAAAACCCTTTGCCAAGTTAGCTCCATCTCCACTCTTCTCTATCTCCTTTCTTGGTTGATTTGAACTAAGGTCCTCGTGTTACACAGCAAGCACTCTTACCCATTGAGCCAACTCCTAGTCACCAAGGTTTTTTTTTTTTTTTAAGTTTATTCTATTTCACCAGCTATTTTTAAAAGTTACAAAAATTCTAAAAGAATTTAGAAGGATCAAGAGAGTGGAGACAGATTTATCAACGAATCCTAGTTTATAGTTAGGGAGAGGAGGTTCTGGTGTGCTATGTACAAACTGAAAGACAAAAAAAGGTCACAAGATCATCTAATTAGATGCACAAAGGCCTTTGACAATGTCCAAATCCCTTTACAATAATCCTGGAGAGATTAGGGATTCAAGAGACCCACCTAAACATAATAAATTTAACATCAAGTTAAATAAAGTCAAAGCAATTACACTAAAATCAGGAACCAGGCAAGTCTGATCATTTTTTCCCTATCTATTCAATACAGTACTAATGGGGTTGGGGATTTAGCTCAGCGGTAGAGCGCTTGCCTAGGAAGCGCAAGGCCCTGGGTTCGGTCCCCAGCTCCGGAAAAAAAAAAAGAATCAATACAGTACTAGAAGTCTTAGCTAGACAATAAGGAAACTGGAGGAGATCTAGGAGAGTGGAACAAAGGAAGTCACATTATCCTTGTTTGCTGCTTTCATTAGACTTGTTATTTCCTTCTTAGCTTAGGCTGCTCAGTAATTTCACTTTGATTAGCATTGAGGCTATAAAAGTATAAAACAGTCAAATGAAACATTTTCAAATTCTTATGAAAGAAAATTTGATATTACTTTAAGAAAGTACCTATAGTGCCTATTATAGCTGTGTCACAAAAGCCACCCAACTGTCGAGAGTACAGTCTATGGGCAGTGTTTTCACATGGATTTAGTCATCTCGATTATGTAATGCCAGATAGTGACTTTTCAAATTCTATAATCATTGTTTTTCCTAGATGATAATTCCTTAAATGAAATAAAAGGAAAGTCAGACGTTTTGCAAAAACTTAGACTTTGCTAGAAGTACCACAGAAGTGGCGGCAAGAAGATACTTAGAAAATCTGCTAAATATCAAAGACATGTCAGTGTGACTTCAACATAGAAAACTAGATAAGGACCATGAGTTATAGAACATCAGTGGAAAGTATTTCTTGTCAAACTGAAGAATGTTTTGAAGACTTTCTCCAACAGGAATGAAGAGTGTCAGTAGGTCCCTGCTGGGGACAGAAGTCAATAGTAATAAAATGTTATGTTTGAAAACCAATGGAGGAGGTCAAAAGTCAGTAGAACATTACAAATCAAACAATGAGACAGCAAGGAAGCCTCTAAGGTGGCATTTATTAGTATCTAATCACTCAAAATACTTCTTTTATCCTGACTGTGTAGGTAGGTATTGATTTGAAACAGGTACATCAAAATGACATTGTTGTGTTTGAGAAAAGGCTGTTATCATACAGATCTCCTGAATGATGGGATTCTTTGTTCTTTATTCAAATGTGATTTTTTTCAACTACCATGAATACTAACACTGTCATATTAACTCTATTTAGCGTTACTAAGACTATTCATTCACATTAAAATATAATAAATGCTATCGTGAAAAAAATGAAATGGTTTAAATTTTTCCAACATAATATTTTTATTGAATATTTGGCAATTTTACATCATGCTTCCCAATCATATTCACTTCCCAGTCCTCTCAGGTCTACCCCACCTCCTTGTGACCCTACACCCCCCACCCCCAAAAAAAGAAACAGAAGAAAAAACAAACAGTCCAATTTGTGTTGCTCATATACTCACTCATGGCTAGCCCTTTAAATTTATTTTCTCATACATTACATTCAAACCTGTTTTCCTCCCTCTTCTCCCATACCTTCCCCTCTTCCCCCATCCATTCCTCCCTCTTTATTTTCCTTCAGAGAAAAGCAGGCCTATTAGGGATATCAAGCAAAGGTGATTTATCAAGTTGCAATAAGACGAGGCACCTCCCCTCATATTAAGAATGGATGAGGCAACCCAGCAGAAGGATAGCTCAGCCATTAAAGGCTAGACTCAACGAACAAAAACTTTTTTTTTCTTAAGAAAAGCCATGTTTGTCAGTGTAGTGGCTATCCTACTTAGGCTTTCCTTTGTTGTGGAGAGATACCATAACCAAATGAAATCTTATAAAAGAAAACATTTCATTGGGACTGGCTTTCGGTTTCAGGGCTGTAGTCATTTATCATCATGATAGAAAGCAAGGCAGCATCCAGGTAGACATGGTGCTGAAGGAGTCAAGAGTTCTATGTCGTGATCCATGGACAGGAGGAGGCTCTCTTCTGCACTGGGTGGAACTTAAGCACTAGGAGACCTCAAAGCTCACCTGGACAGTGACACACTTCCTCAAACAAGGCCATCCTTCCTAAGAGTGTCACTTCCCTTGGGTTAAGCATAATCAAACCAGCAGAGTGCATACATATAGTCTCAGAATTCTTGTGGTATAGAGTTTTTGGAAACTCAAGGCCATCTACAACTCTAAAGCAAATTCTCAGCCTGCTGGGTTGCTTATTGACACACACATTTATACACTCACACAAGACCCCATAAAATTAAAGCTGTATCAATGATGACTACACCGCATTTAACAAAAAATAACTGGGAAGGCATTCATAAGTAGCATTATCCTGCCAAATCCATTTCTAAGTGAGCTCATTAAATGAGACACAAACGACCAGTTTAATCAAATACTTTCTCAGATAAATGTTGTGATTATATATTTGAGAGTACGGTTGATGGGCAGTCCTCCTGTATCACTGGAAAAACTCTATCCTAGGCACATCTAGGCATGGGGTCAATATATTGGTTTAAAAAGAAGATGGGGAAGGAGGAAGGACAGAAAGAGATGGACAGAGGAAGGGAAGGAGGGGAAGGAAGAAGAAACAGAAGGGAGAAGAGGGAGGGGAAGGAAGAGAGGGAAAAGTGTCTACAGAGAAGAGAATATAGCATCTCCTGATTCATCTTCTTTGAAGTTTTTCCAGCCTTGCTAGAGTCAACCGTCTTCCAACTGACCCTCAGCACTGCATACTGAGAAATAATGTTTGCACTGTCCAGGTTTTGTTTCTAGCTTAAAGAGAACTGTAGAGATGGTATGCTTTATTTACTCCAATTACAACTGTATCAATTGACTGTCTTGTTTTACTTGGAAGGTTATTAAAGTGTTTTTGCTTCCCAACTTCCAGTTTGTTTTTAGAGTAAACAGGACAGGGGCCAGGATTTTCATTGTTAGTAAAATTAAAAACGGTTTTAGCCCACAGACTCTTCTCTGTCGCTTAAAGTCCTTGCACATTCCTCACACTGCGATCCGTGTTCTGAATCAAGTGTTTTTCTTTTTTTAAAGCAGAGCTTTCCAAGTTCAGTGACACATTTTTTAAAATACAAGCATGCATTTGAAAATAAAATTTTAAGACCCTTTGTCAGTAGAGTTATATTTGCTTTTGAGACAGCTTCTTTAGTACCGGTTTATTCTTACAAAATAGGATATAAATATAAAAAATTTATGTTGACCCCAAATTAAATGAGCTCTGATATTTTTACAAGTCCCATGAGAATTAATAAAGAGAAAAATCACAGCTTCCCTCGGCTCATCAACTGCAGTAGCTTTTGTAGTAAATGAATATTTTAATCTCAGAAAGCAAAAAGCAGCTGAAGAATTAAGAATAAATTAACGAGGATGTTCTAAAGGAAAACTCACACTTATTAAAAATTGAGTTTTCATTAAGACTGCTGCTAAGATGGTGCTCAGATTTCTATTAACATGCTAAGTGATACTCCGCTATGACAGAGGAAATGACCTTGGAATGTAGAACCACAACCAAAACCGTCCTGTTTGTTTTAGCTCAGAAAGAAACAGACCACAGGGCACCCTCAAAAAAAGAAATCCGTGACAAATTAATTTTAGGTTTCCTGTTTAGCTATGCTGTTTTTAAAAAGTTTTATCCCTACCATTACAAGATTTATATATTTTATATTGAATTAGTTTTGCTTTATATGCCCTCGTCTTTGTTCTCCACAAGATTTTATTAAGCTGCAAATACCCCCACTTAGTAGGGATAATACAAGTTGCCTTAATTCTTCCAAAAGGCCCAGTTTCTAAATTTCTTTCGGCCTCTCCTACATTCTGTGCCTTTATGCCTACAAAGAATCAGTCCAGAAATTCTCAATTCTAAATCTAATAAAGCCAATTCACCAAGGCTGGAGGTGCTGGAGTGATTGATGGAGTTTAATTATACCAGTAGAGCAACAGAACGCCGTGCAGCGACAGTGGCTGGTATGAGCCAGAGTCACTGTGGAGGAAAGAGCCACCAAGGAGGAGCGCACAGAGACTTGGGGCAGGCTGACTCAACAGTGTGGGAATCAGCAGACACATGAGCAGTAGCAGGAGCACAGAGTCTGAGCTTGCAGGGGGAAAGGGACTGTCAGTCAACTTGGCTATTTCCAGTTGAAAACAGTAACAAGCACAACCAAGTTGTTATAGGGATCAAAGGCAAAAGGCATGCAAATGCATTTTTATTCAATGCATACTGGGTAATAATTACTTTTTTCGTAAGAAAAACTAGTGTTAGAGGTACCTTCCCTGCTTTTTTTAAAAAAATAACTTTTATTTTAGGTCCATTGGTTTTAGAGTATCAGATGCCCTGGCTTTGGAATTATAGACAGTTGTAGCTGCCATGTGGGAACCAGGAATTGAACCCAGGTCCCCTGGAAGGATAGCCAGTGTTCTTAACCACTGAGCTGACTCTCCAGCCTTTTCTATTTAGTTTTAAAGTGGAAGAAGTGAGCTTGTGTGATTAGGTTGACTGTTGAACGGAACTGAGACCTTCTATCTTGATCATTTTTAAGAGGCGCACTCTGATTCTTATCAGTTTCTTCCCATCATAATTTCTGTGACTCAATGGAAAGTCCAAAGCCTGCCAGCTTTTATAAATATTGCAGGACATTCCAAAGCAACTTCATCTTATGAATAAAACTCTATCATTTAAAAATATAAACCAATAATGGAGCAGATGAGATAGCAAAGCATCTCCGCTGGTAAGGATCCTTGCCCCTGAGCTCAAGGACATAAGTTTGACTGCTGGATCCCAAGGTGGAAAAAAAAAAAACAAACAACTTTTGCCCTCTGACCACTACATATAAGGTGTGGAATCCTTGGGGGTGTATTAGCGTGTGTGCTCGCTGCCGCAAACACACACACACACACACACACACACACACACACACACACACACACAATCAATAATGACAAAAATTGGCTTCCACAATATTTTTCATTGTTTATGTTACCCTTTTCTTCAATATGCTCATATTTTGTATCCTATTTACAAATATTCAAAAAAAGCTAACACCGTTTCTCATGTTATGATTTTTTTTAATTTTATCTTAACTGTACCATGCATACACACTAGAAAGCAAGAAACCAAGTCTTAAAAATTGGTGACATAGCTTTGTTAGTACCCAAGGTCATCCACATGGTTATTAAGTTCAAAGATTTTTTTTCAGGATAATATCTTATCATATTTATTCTTTTTTCCTTTTTTAGTAAATGTGCCCCATAATAGCATCTAACAAGTATGCTTCATAATAAACAGTTTTGGGGGTCCATGATCCAGGCACTTGGTGGAAAGATGTATTTAGGAAATAAAGCAGTTACTGTCTAATGGAATTTCCTTTGCTTTTCTACAACTATAAAGTCAGTATCTAGACTTCTAGAGTCACGGAGTTGACAACTCCAGCAGCTGGGCAGCAATTATCCTCTGTTAAAGTACAGTTAAAATACAAAAGTAATATAACACGGCTTGTATTCTTGTGCTAATGATGTTACCCAAAGCCCTGTCCCCACTTGGTTTTTGATTGGTCAATAAAGTTACCATCAGCCAATGGCTGGGCAGGGAGACAGAGGTGGGACTTTGAGGATCCCTGGTTGGGACCAAGGAAACAGGGAGATTCAACTTGACAGGGTCGTAGGAGATGTACCACACTAGAAAGGTGCAGGAGGGTGAGAGAGCCAAAATGTAGGTGCAAGGAGAAAGTGACCCCAGGAAGGCTGCCCGAAACGGTCCAAAACAGCAAAGATAAAATATAGAGTTAGAAGGTAATAATTCAGAAATATCAGAGGGGAGAGTGTGCTAGGCGTGGGGAGGTTTGGTAGTGCCCAGCCATTGCACTGCTTAGGGCTTAGTAAAATAAGTTGGCCTGTGCACGTCTTTACGTTTGTGAGTGTAAAGCATTTGGGTGGATTTAAAGGAGGCGCGCACACACCGGGAGTTTAGAGCGGGAGTTAGAACTAATCACCACTATAGAACTAGCTTTTTTTTTTTTTAGTATTTGTAAATAGGGTATAAAATATGAGATTATTGAAGAAAGGGGTGTTGTGAAAATTGAGAACTCTTATTGTAGACTGAAGAATGTAGTCTTCGAGGAAAGACAATGTTTTCAAGTGTTTCAGCTATATATAAAGTTAATGAAACTGTGGAATGTGTTTGCCCATTCAGTGAGTAACAATGTCTAACTTGGAGAGACAGCAGTGACCCTGAATAATATTTATTATATTATATATTTATATTATATTAATTATATTATATTATATTGAAGACCACAGAGAAAAGCATCCATTATTGTTCTGATACGGAGAAAAGGGTAAATTCTTGGTTTAGATTTTTGGATTCTGCATGATGACAACTTTAGATAAGCATGTGATGTTTCCAAACACATGACATCATCTGGAATGTGGTAGCAAGCCATTGGTGAGTCATGGGTATTTGAGAGCTGCTGAGATGGCAGCTGTCATTTTATGATGGAACATAAAATCTTCCTTCCTGAATTCACGGGGTGTGTGTGTGTGTGTGTGTGTGTGTGTGTGTGTGTGTGTGTGTGTTTAAATGTAGATTCTACATCCGGATAACTGTTGGTCGAATTTCGTCCTGAAAATCCACAAAGTTGATTTCAGCAAAAACATCACAATAATTTTCTTTTGCTCCTTAAAAAAATTAAAGTATATATTATGTTACATTGTATTATATTAATTTTACCCTCTATTTTACTCATCCTTTCCTGGTCTACTTCCTTCTCCATAAAATTTTCCTTCTGGAATCTTAGAAAGGACTGAAAGAGCTTGAAGGGGCTTGAGACCCCATATGAACAACAATGCCAAGCAACCAGAGCTTCCAGGGACTAAGCCACTACCTAAAGACTATACATGGACTGACCCTGGACTCTGACCTCATAGGTAGCAATGAATATCCTAGTAAGATCACCAGTGGAAGGGGAAGCCCTTGGTCCTGCCAAGACTGAACCCCCAGTGAACGTGATTGTTGGGGGGAGGGCAGTAATTGGGGGGAAGATGGGGAGGGGAACACCCATACAGAAGGGGAGAGGGAGGAGTTAGGGAGATGTTGGCCCGGAAACTGGGAAGGGGAATAACAATCGAAGTGTAAATAAGAAATACTCAAGTTAATAAAGATGAAAAAAGAAAGAAGAGAGTAAGAATGCACATTATCATTTTTCAGTTTGGGGAAAGATGCTGGATGATCTCCAACTTTGTGCTTTTAAAAGTTCTAGAAGTATAGCTAAGACTGTTATGGGTGTGATCTATTTCTCCGTCTTCAATATATACTTGGGATGAATTCTTCCCAAAACTTTTGGATGTTGATTCATTAAACTGTATCCTTCAATAACCCTAAAAACAAAACAAAACAAAACAAAAAAAAAACTTCCTTCTGATTGTGTGGGTGTGTGTGTGTGTGTGTGTGCGGGCGTGTGTTTAAATGTAGATTGCACTCTTTGTTGAACTGCTTGTTTTGTGACAGCATCACACTACAGTGGCCCTGACTGGAATTCAGTAAATATACCAAGCTGACTTGCAGCTTGTCGTGTTCCTCCTGCCTCTGTTCCTTGAGTTCTGGAGCTACAGGTGTGTACTACCAAAGGCAACTGGTAAATGACACTTCCAAGGCAATTTTCATTTTCCCCTTGAAGTGTCCCCCTTTCATCAGACATAAACAAACAATTAGTCATTGTGGTCTGTTGAGGCTTCTTTGTCAGAAGCAAAGCGCTTGTGATGAGTGCCTGTGAGAATAGAAGAGAGTAGACTTGGCAAAACCCATGAAACCCAGGTCTCAAACGACCACTTCCTGCTCTGGTCCCACTCCAGAGGCTTGTCTAACTATCTGACTGCCATTCACACTTCACGATAAGGAGCTAAGTAATCAGTCTCAATACACTTTTTGTCAGGGTTATAGCTCCAGGATGGGAGTTTCACAATTGCAGACTGTGCAGCTATACAGATCAATCAAATCAGGGACATTAGCCAAATTAGACAATAGTAAGTATTAGTGGATACCAGTGAACAATTGGGCTTATGGTTCTGAAAACACTACATCATTTGAAACAGTCTACAAGTAATCGATGTAGATTTAAGGAAAACAATATGTTGTATCTTTAGAAAAAGATAAACTTTTCTTCACAAGTTTTATCTATATTTCATTAATAACCATGAAAGACATTCATTGAGATTGCGTTCAATAATAGTAAATGCTACGGTTTTGACATAAGATCTCTTAATAATGAGGATAAATGCATAGGCATATAAAGAAAACCTTCACCTTATCAATATTATATGCTTTTAAAGCTATTGATTCCTTTTACATAATCTGCAAAATAATGTTTTGATGTAGGCCTCAACTGTGTGTGTGTGTGTGTGTGTGTGTGTGTGTAGACTACTTCAGACATGTCACTTTAAATCTCCTTTAAGCCATTAACTCATGAAGTAAGATTAGTGAATGAATTCTTAAGTCTAGAACAAATTGTTTAACTTTCCAAGACCTCAGTTTCGTTTCTACCTAAGCTATATATAAACATTTGGTAATTTAAAAGAACTGGCTGATTTAGTTACTTGAAATCACATTCTAGGTTTGAAGCCACGAGTTAAAGTATATAAAGACTGGAGGTAGGAAGTGTGTGTGTTTGGTTTCCCTGTTTCAATGCCGGCGATTTGAAATGTGTTTGGCCAGCTTGCAAACTTACATAATGATTATCATAAGAAAAAACCGGTTGCTAGACTAACTGGACGAAAGTCAGGAAACCTGATTTCTCACACAAACCACCTGTGTGCTCTGAGCAAAGTAAATTATTGTTCCTCCCATCCTCCAACCTATTACAACATCACAGGTCTGGACTAGATAGTCTTATACTCCCTTTCCACTCTAAACTTTTATGATTTCATAATTAAGAACAAACGTGTTTTCCAATCTTTGAGTAAAGCATGAACGATGAATCACTCAAGTTCAAAAAATATGCCTTTACTCTCATGTAGCACCCCAAGCTCCGAGAATCTCACGAGCTATACCAATCACACTTGGCTGCTTTGCTTATATAGTTTGCGGCCACAACTGGTTTGCTTTAGATAACATGCTCTAGTGCTGTGTCACCATTGCTAAGATACCATTTTGTAAATAAATGTTATTTTAAATATACATCCTGGTGTGGGAGAGAAAAGACTTAGAAAGCAAATGGCCAAAAGATTTAAACTATTTTATTTTTAGAGGAGTCAGTGTATTAGATAAAATAAAACTTGTTTTTAGTAAATCTTAAAATAATTTTCCTATGCACCGAAACTTGGTAG
Organism: Rattus norvegicus; assembly: GCF_021556685.1. Classification (NCBI taxonomy): domain Eukaryota; kingdom Metazoa; phylum Chordata; class Mammalia; order Rodentia; family Muridae; genus Rattus; species Rattus norvegicus. The sequence continues at coordinate 29,064,363 of NC_141549.1, forward strand.
CTTAAAGGCCTGTGGGAATTAACGATCATGTCTAAGGCTAGTCACAAGGATGCGTACTTTTGGGTCAATCGTGGCAGCACAGTTTGAAAAGACATTGACATTATTATGGTAGGTTGTGTAAGGAGATTTAAAAATACACTGCTTTATATTTTTTACTAGGAAAAAATGGAAATAATGTAATGCCTATCTCTCACAATAGATACGTTTTTGAAGACTTCATCTTAAGGGATTATTATTGAAGGCCAAGAGTTTCTAGCCCTGTTCCAAAGAGCAGCTGGTCTGTAGACAGCCTAGAGAGATGGTGGGAGAAACTGCTTCCTGTGTGCTGGGCTCAAAAGAGAATTGAAAGAGGTCAGAACAGTCTGCCACTTTCAGGTAATTCCTCTGCTGCAACTGGGAATTCCACTGTGGGCACCGCCATTTTGAAATCTGATGCTTTGCTTGTTTGTTTGTTTTCAAATATTCTGGAGTCCTGGTCCGAACAAATAGCAGTATCTCGTGGATGGAGGAGTATAGCAGAACCATAGAAACAGGAAACTCTGGAGGCATCCAGCTGTCAACAGGATTAACAGGTAGAATGGGGTGAGGGATTTGAAGAGTATGTTTGTTGCCAGGCATGATGGTTGGTTTTCTGTCATTGTGACACAACCTTGAATTACGCATAAAGAGCAAACATCAGTTAGAAAGTTGCTCTGATTAGATTGACCTGTGTTCATATCTGTGAGCGATGGCAATTGTCTTGATAAAGGATTCACGGAGGACGGCCTTCCAGTGGTGGTGACATCATCCTGGTCTGGTGGTCCAGGGCTATAGAAGAAAAGTAGCTGAGTATGAGTCAGTGAGCAAGCAAACACTCCTCCATTGTTCCTCCCTTGTTCCTCCCTTGTTCCTCCCTTGTTCCTCCATTGTTCCTCCATTGTTCCTCCATTGTTTCTCCACTGTTCCTGCCACTGGGTTCCTGCCTGACTTCCCTCGAAGGTGGATTGTGACCTGGAAGTACAAGATGAAGTAAATCCCATGCCAAAAGTTTGCTTTTGGTCATGGTATGTATCATAGCAACAGAAAAGCAAACCAATGACAATTGGAGCAATGGAGAAAAGAATCTGGAAGGCAGGCATATTTAGGGTTTCGAAGCCAGGTCTGGTCAGCTTATGCTACTTTTCAGTAGCCAGACAAGGTGGTCCTCTACCTTGGTAGGCCAGCCCTGACCTGTAGTCTATGCCTTATTACTTTTTGGACTCTGAACAAAGTTTTCAGGAGCCACAAGTAAGCACAGTCTTTGCCTGTTCCTGTCTTCCCTCAGATCTGAGCTGACCAGCTCTGTCTTCAAGCTTGTAAGGTCAGAACACAGAATCTGACTCTTAGCCTATGATTCATTAGATTTTTGTAGAATCTTATAAGCTTCTGTTAAGCGATTTAAATGGTACTCGTTCATGTGAGGTATTGTTGGGTATGTGTAGTGTAGACCCTGTTTTACGACCACCTTGAGGAAAGAGCTTGTCATTCATTCTCTTCTAGCAAACAAGCAACTACTCTCGTGGAGCAGTCCCATCCCTTCCCTCCCCTGAAGCTACCACCTCCTACTGCCTCCATAATTGTCACTAGCTTACCATCTGCCTGCCTTTCTCAGCTATGCTTATCTGAAATCACATGCTACCCATCACAGGTTTAAGGAGAACCTCTCTCTGTTTCCTTTACCCTCTCCCACTGTCTCCAGTGCCTAGCTCAACACTTGGCATGTATGTGGTGGGCTCCCAGTGAATACCTCTCAAATAAATGAAAACACTGCAGCAGATTACGTCAGCATTGTAGGGAATACTGTTTGAAACCAGGGACATTTATTTTGCATTTGCTTCAGTTTCTCCATGGAAAAAACATGCAAAACAACAACAAAAAGATGAGCTCATATTTTTCCCACTATTTGGTGCGCATACACACACACACACACACACACACACACACACACACACACACACACACACACACATATTTCTGAGTAAGAAAGGATGTGGAGCCCACTCACAGAAGGAGGAACTCAGAAACAGGTGGTAAGCACGATTCAAGCCGATCACATTTCCCTCACCGTTGTCTCTTATACAATGCTGGCTTAAGCCTAGTTATGACGGTTTCCTTCTCTCCCCTTTCATCTATCTCAGGATCACTTGTCCTTTTATCCACCTATTTGTCTCCCTCCTGCAGCTTGTGAAATGGATAAATAAAAGAAGCCAGTAAAGATATCGCTCTGCTCGTAAAAAGCCAAGTGCTGAGTTCTGGATTGCTTGGTTAATGTATGGACACAAATCACATCCTTCTGCAGGTGCCCCTGGGAAAGTTCTGACAGAAAGTGTTGAGCTATGGGATTAGGGCTGTTTCATAAAATGGGATCCAAACCCACAGCGTCGCTCGTTGCCGAAGAAACATGTGGATATCAAGCTTGTCCTAACCTTGAGTTTAGAGCGAATCATCCGGTGATTCTGTGCTTCTTATATTTCAGATGTGCTACTTATAGCTATTTCTTAGAGCTTTCTTATTTGAAATGGTGTGTGTGTGTGTGTGTGTGTGTGTGTGTGTGTGTGTGTGTGTGTGGACTGTGTGTGCATGTGGAAGCCAGAGGACAACCTTGGGTGTTGTTTCTGAGGAGCCCTCTATAATTTTTTTGAAACTGTTCCTCACTAGGCTACAGCTTGCCAAGTATACTAGTCTGAGTGGCCAAGCAAGTCTCAGAAGCTGCTTATCTACAGATCCTCAGTGCTGGGGTCATAAATGTGGCACATCATACAAGGCTTTTTAATGGGGATTCTGGAAATCCAAGTCAGACTCTCATGTTGCAAACAGGAGGCAGTTTACTGAGTCATTGCTCCAGCCACCATTTCATAGAATTTTGCATAAACTACATAGTATGGAAATGTGAATTCAAAAGGAAAGACGTTGGCTGAGAGCTGGGCCTATTGTAGAGATGCTGCTACTTAGCTCCCTTGTTTTGGGGACCTTTTGATTTTACGTTACTTGACTTCGTTTTCCTTATTAGGGAAATAGAAATCAAATCATACTTGAAAGAACTGTGGGGAATGAATATTTAAAGACCAACACAGTATCTGACACACGATAAGCATGAACTAAGAGATAACTCTTGTTTGTGGTATGTAATTCAATGCCACCTGAGCCTTGTGCTTGTGAGTCCCGTCTCATATATGAACACGTACATGTGTTTTATGTGTTCCCGTTAGCCTGTTCAGGAGAGACAACCATTTGTACATTTTTCAGAGGAGATAGCTGAGACTCATAAACGTAAGCTGTTCACCCAAGGTTATCCAGATGGTAAGTGGGAGAGCTGGGATATGAGCCCAGGCAATGGGCTCAAGAACCCACATTCATAAGTACTGTTCTTTACAGAAAGACGATGGTGAAGGTTTAGAAATGAGAGACACTTTAGACTTATTTAGGACCACCTATCATTTATAGATGGGTAGTGTGCAGGGTTCCACAGACTGGGTTAAAGCCACTATGAATGACAAGGAGTAAGAAGCATCTAGCAATGTCATGTGTGCATGCTGACATTTATAGCCTCTTGAAGACGAGAAGCATCTCTAGGTGCCACACACATTCGTTAGAGGGGGGCCTAAATGCTTCAAGGGGAACAAACACAAGAAAATTTGCTTTAAGGAAAAGCTTCGATGTGGTTTAAACAGTTGGATAAATGTGTAACGTGGATTAAACCCGGCCTGTAGGAGTTCTGTTTCACCAGCCATGTGGGAATGAGAGTGAATGAAGCAGAAGAAGCGAGAGAAGATGAGACAGGCTGTTGAATCCAGTTTTTATGGTTCACCATGCACCAAATAAGGGAAAGTCCAGCTGCTGGAATTTCATTGCCAGCCCATCAATTCTCAGGAATCCCTCACAAAACAAGAAAGGAGAAAAACATTTCAGTTTGGACATTTCTTCTCTGTCCATTTTATATTTTGTGAAAGATCCTTTAACTGGCTTGGAACCTGCCAAGGAAGCCGAGTTGGCTGGCTAGAAAACCCGGGGACCTACTTGTCCCCCCACCCCAGAAGTCCTAGGCTTATAACTTCATTCCACTACATACGTGTGTGTGCGTGTGTGTGTGTGTGTGTGTGTGTGTGTACGCGCGCGGGCGCACACGTGCGCACATGCACTCTGGGGATCCAATTCTTGTACAGAGGACATTTTAACAACTGAGCCATGTCCCTACATGACATTGTTTCAATATACTACAGCTTATGGATATGCAAACTCCGAAGGCAAGGTTTTGCCACCAACTGTACCTCCGATTCAGATGTTCTGCCGCAAGACAGTGGCACAAGTTTGTGTCCTTAGGGGGAGTTGCCCAATTTGAGGTATTATGTCCAGGTCTGTAATCACTGACTTCCAACTCTTCCAACTGGATATGTAACAACACTGCCAGGGTCATTATTAGAGTAGCATAAAACTGTTCACTCTATATTTTGATTACCACCAAAAGGAGGGAAATTCAATTGTCTCCTCTCCTTGAGGTTGAGAATGGGTTCAGAAAGGATCTGACACTTTCTTCTGGCCTCATTGAATACCTACACATACATAGTGCCCATGCACACATACCCAAAACAGACATACACTTTAAATGAATAAATAAATGTTTTAAAAAAAAAGATCGCTCAGAGGCAGGCAGATCTATGTGAGTTTGAAGCTAGCTTAGTCTATGTAGTGAGTTTCAAGGTCAACTAGAGCTGTAAAATATTGAGACTGTGTCTCAAACAAAACAGAGAAGAGATTTAAAAGACAATAGAACACTTCCCACTGAGCCAAATCCCCAACCCCTAGAACATTTCATCCAATTTTTTCATGCAGCAGTAACTCAGAATTTGATTGTGATTATCTTTCCTCAGTTATTTTTTTTTCTATTCTAGAAAAATGTCTGATGCTACTTACTGTTGCTATCTTAAGCATGAGGGTACTCCGGTACTCAGCCTGTTTGGTAATTCAGCCAGTTTAGCAGTTCCCCTGAAAGGGGTAGGGCTAGGCGTTGGTACTTCCTGTGTATCTTGCTCAAGACTAAAAGTTCCAAACCACTGGAAACTATCAGTCACAATTCTCATCTAGCAGGAAGTGTGACATGTACCTCAGACTGTCATTACCATTAGCTGTGTTAATTTTCATGTCAACTTGACACAAGCTAAGGGTCATCGGAGAAGAAGGCATCTTCATTAAGAAAATATCTCCATAGGATTGGCTCGTAGGAAGTCTGTAGGGCATTTTTAAAGTTGATAATTTGGGAGAGCCCAGCACACTGTGGGTGGCAGATCATCCTGGATGGTATAAGAAAGCAGGCTGAACTACCTAAAGACTATACATGGACTGACCCTGGACTCTGACCCCATAGGTAGCAATGAATATCCTAGTAAGAGCACCAGTGGAAGGGGAAGCCCTGGGTCCTGCTAAGACTGAACCCCCAGTGAACTAGTCTATGGGGGGAGGGCGGCAATGGGGGGAGGGTTGGGAGGGGAACACCCATAAGGAAGGGGAGGGGGGAGGGGGATGTTTGCCTGGAAACCGGGAAAGGGAATAACACTCGAAATGTATATAAGAAATACTCAAGTTAATAAAAAAAAAAATACTGTCTTGAAAAAAAAAAAAAAAAGGGAAGCAGAGAAAAAAAAAAAAAAAAAAAAAAAAAAAAAAAAAAAAAAAAAGAAAGCAGGCTGAGCAAGCTACGGTGAGTAATCCAGTAGGCAGCACTCCTCCATGGCTTCGTCATCAGGTTCAGCCTCCAGGTTCCTGCTTGGAATTCCTGTCTTGGTTTCACTCAGTGCTGGAATATGACCTGAGAGTTATAAACTGAAATGATCTGCTTCTTCCCCAAGTTGTTTATGATATGGTGCTCTATCACAGCCATAGCAACCCTTACTAAGACAAATGAGAACCTGACAAAGGCCTCCCAGGGCCCAAGTACTGTGAGAGTTATTTTCTATTTAAATTTTCAGAATCTATTATTCTCAGTATTCAAAGAATCCAACAATACCTCTGCTTATTATTACTCATAATTTGAATATTAATTTCCCTGTGTGTGTGTGTGTGTGTGTGTGTGTGAGTGTGTCTGTATGTCTGTGTGTAAAACCATAAAGAAGTGATTTTGTGAGAGTGGAGGGGGTAGTTAACAGAGGAGTTGGGGGGAAGGGTGGTGTGAAATGACGTAAATACAATATTAATGTATGAAATTCTCAAAAAGGTACAGATAAGACTGTTTCTAAAAATGGAGCTGAATGTTTTATTCCACCTTTGACCAATTCAGTTAAGTTTTTTCATGCCTCCTCATACCTTCTATAAAATTATAATAATTATTTGAGCACAAAAACCTATGAAATATTTTTTATAAGATTAAATGTGATCTTTAAGTAGTTAAGAGAGTTTGGCACATGTTCAATAAATATCTTCTGGAAAGAACAGTATTTAGTTTTTTTAATTTTTAATTATTTTATTTATTTACATTTCAGTCATTGCCCCTGCCTCCTGGTCCTCCATCCCACAGTTCCTCATCCCATTCCTCCTCCCCCTTGTCTCCAAGAGGGTGCCCCACCTACCAGATATCCCCCTCCCTGGGGCCTCAAGTCTCTCAAGGATTAGGCACATCTCCTCCCACTGAGGGCAGACCAGGCAGTCCTTTGCTATATATGTGCTGGGGGTGGAGAATGGGGGGTAAGAGGTGGGACTCAGGCCAACCTATGCTTGCTGCCTGGTTGGTGGCTCAATCTCTGGGAACTCCCTGGGGTCCAGTTTAGTTGAGACTGTTGGTCATCCTATAGAGTCACTCTCCCCTTCGGCTTCTTCAATCCTTCTCCTAATTCAAACGTTGGAGTCCCCAAGTTCAGTCCAATGGTTGAGTGTAAGTATCTGCATCTGTCTCAGTCAGCTGCTGGTAGGGCCTCTCTGAGGACAGCCATGCTAGACTCCTGTCTGTAAGCAACATAGCATCAGTAATAGTGTCGAGCCTTGGTGCCCACCTGTCTATGAGATGGATCCCAACTTGGGCCAGTCATTGGACCACCTTTCTTTCAGTATCTCCTCCATTTTTGTCCCTGTAGTTCTTTTAAACAGAAACAATCTGGGTCAGAAATCTTAATTGTAGGTTGGCAACCCTGTCCCTACACTTGATGTTTTGTCTGTCTACTGGAGGTGGACTCGTCGAGTTCCCTCTCCCCATTGTCGGGCATTTTGGCTAAGTTAACCACATTGAGTCCTGAGTTTCTCTCACCTCCCCGGTCTCTGGTACATTCTAGAGGGTCCTACCACCTTCTTCCTCCCTAGGCTACATACTTCTATTCATTTTCTTGGCCTTCTGGGCTTCTCTTCTTATCCTCCATACCTGATCCTGTTCTCCTTTTCCCCTCCCTTTCCCACCCAGGACCGTTCCTCCCTCTGCCTCCTGGGATTATTTTCTTCTTCCTTCTAAGTGAGATTGAAGCATCCTTACTTAGGCCTTTATGTATATCAAACTTCTTATGGTCTGAGGGTTGTATCCTAGGTATTCTGTACTTAAGTCTGACAATTTCATGGAATGGATTTTGACCATATTCACTTTCCACTCTTCCTGCTAACTCCTCCCAGATCCACCCCCCCCATCTTTTACACCAGCCCAACTTTGCTTTCTTTTCTATTTTAAGTACCCTGGAGTCCAATTTATGCTGCTCATATAATCATGGATGTGGCTGTATCCACTGGAGTGCGGTTGACCTACCAGGGGCCATTTCCTTTACAAAATCTGACTCTCACTTCTCCAGAAGCCATCAGCTGTCAATTGCTCCTCACCTAGAGGCAGGGGTTCATGACCCTCTCTAAGCCAAAATGTTGATTGATCTTGTGCAAGCTTTGTGCAGGCAACCTTAGCTACTGTGAGTTCATGAGTGCAGTCCTGCTGCCATGACACTCTCTCGCTCTCGTCTCGGAGCTGAGGGAAGTATTAGTTTTGGGGTTTCTTATATATTCCTAACCAGAGCAAAATTGCTTAAGAACCAGTTCACCAAGTATGGGAGAGGGTGTGAGCCAGGATCCTCAGAGTGTGAGGGGGAAGGAGGAGAAATTAAGAGCATAGAACTAGACAACAAAAGACATCGAATCAGAAGTTTCAAGTAGAAAACAAAGAAACTATATATACCCTTGCCTCTCTGCCACCTCAAGTATTTGTTGCTGCCTGTATAACCTATGTTAAAGGAAAGAGAACCCTGTGAGATTACAGGACAGACTTGCCTTCTGAGCTCCTAGACCATAACAACGATTCCAGTATTTTTTGGCTGCTAAATATTCATATGCCTCCTTCTGAATTGCCAATCATTTTTTTCTTATAGCTTTTCATGTTAGATCACTGTATCCCTGACATGAGCATTGCTAAAATCCCATGTTTTGAAATGCATCAAGGCAGCCACTGTAACTTTCTATGCATATATATATATATACATATATATATATATACATATATATATATATATAATGCACTTGCTAGATTCATCCCTAATGCATGCTTCATACTAGCATATGTAGGAGGAATTTTGGTTTCTTTAAAAACCCAGTTATGTTATGTGACTATGTTTTTGTTTGACTCCAGGTGTGGGATACGGGACGCTTCAGGTTGTTCACAGCAGCTGACAGCGATTTCTCTTGTGCTCTGGCAGGTGCCTGATTCTGCCAGCTGCAGATAGTTTATGTTTAGAATTCTGGAAACTCTTGAGAAGGTATAAAAATACCAGAACCCCACAAAAGGCAGAGGACACCACTGATTAGCAACAAGTATTTTAACTAGATCGATGCCCCCTCTCCCCTCTAATCTTTCTCTCCGACTAGTGTTTGGGGAGGAGGGTGGAAGGGATGAGGGTGAAGAAGGGGTGGTAGGAAGAAGAACCCAATAAAACATCAGAAAGTGCTGTTTCACATTTCACAGAGAAAGGATAAGAGTGCCAGGAAGCTCAATAGAAGACACAGACAAGCCTGGATACAAGAAGATACTAAACGCATCATCATAACCTCTCCAGTATGGGCCAGTGTTGAAAACCTATTCAGTATCAAGCCCTGCATAATGCAGAACAGAGCTTTATCTTGTGAGGAAAGTTGTGTGAGAACAATAATAACAGAAACCCTGGCCAGGCAGTGTACTTTGCTCTCAGGAAGCCACCCACACTTCTCAATTTGGAAATATATCTTCAGGGCATTTTTAGCAGATGCAATTTATGCTTGTCCATGTTCATATGTTCAAATAACTCCTTTCTTCTCCTCTACTACATTTTACAGGGGAGTTTGTACTTCTAAAGCACCCCTGCTTCCAACCCATGTTTGACCCTATTTTTTTCATTGACAAAATCACTCGGTACTGACTATCTTCAATGTCTGATAATGGAACTGACTGGGAGAGTTTTGATTAGTGGTTCTCTCACGGTGATTGGCTTGGACCCAGGGTAGCTCTGCTACTGGGTTGGATGATGTCCTAACTAGGATTCTAAGCTCCCAAGGAATCTAGGTAACATTTTATCTGGGTCCATTTACTTACAACTGTAAACTGGAGTTCTCAGGAAAAAGAAACCACATACGCTTCTGTTAAAGACCCCTTTAAGGCTGTCCAGTTAGAACTTTGTGGAGCTGGAATGTTCTAAGTCCAGAGGCAAAATTATATTCTGCTCTTTAGTCTGTATAGTAGCCACTCATTAGCCACCTCTGTGTCTGACTAATATCTTTGTGACTATGAGCTAACACTTTGGGGACTGTATTACTTATCAACCTACAAGCTACTACCAACACGAAAGCTTGGACTGACAACAGAAAGCATCTGAGATCTGTAGTGGAGATTTCCCCATCCTTCCTATAACTCACCTGCCTGATGATCTGAACAGTCTATTTAAAAAATACTTTGATTTATGGATTTTTTGTGTTGTCCTACAACTATAAAATTCTTCATGAAATCATTTCCATGTTGGAACAACGTATTCAGGGATTCTTGGATCTGTGTTACTGGGCCACAGTCACTCAAATTTGGATCAAGAACAAAGCATCCACTATTTCCTTAGGGTGAGAGCTCTGTTTTGTATAGACACAATCATGATCATAGTTAGGAGTGGGAAGCAGAGGGCAGAGGGCTGTGCACTAAACTGGTAGTTTCCAGGGGCTACAGTCAGGGACCGGCAGGATACTCCGCATTATCTGCTATGACTTCTCACCAGAAGATGTTCGTCTTCAAAATAAAAAGGATTCAGGGACATAAAATGTTTGGGATAGTAATGCTGGGAGCCAAGCCCGCTTACACACCCTCTGTCTCAGAAGTGTTTCAGGAATGTCAAGCCCACTTACACCCTCTGGGACACCTAGTCAGTTGTCCGTTCTTATCACTTTTACAGCTTCTGTCTCCAGCCGTCTGTTCTTATCAGTCTACACCTGCAACTTACGGTTTAGGGCTATAGGGAGGGTGGTGACCAGTAGTGAAATTGGTTCTGGGTCCTGGGTGACCTTCCCACCTGCTTGTCTTTATAAGCTGCCGTGTTTTAATTAAAGTTTGAGAGCTTGATCAGAATATAGACTTGCTCTCTTTCTTTGTGCCTCCTGTCCCCAATTCTTTCTCCCCCTCGCAGGTCTCCTCTGAACCCCCGCAGGCCGGGGCATAGTAAAACTTGGGATAAGATTGAAAAAGAGACAAAGAAGAATTGTTGAATGGTTCTTCACTTTCAGAGACAAGTTACTGTGATAATTAAAAACAAAACAAAACAAACAAACAAAGGACAGGAAGATGGTTCAGCTGGCAGAGAGCTTTCTTTTCAATCTCCAGAACTGATGAGGGAAAAAAAAAACGTAAAAGCTAGGCATGGTCTCCCTCTGATTAGAGTCGCAGCTTAGGACCTTATGCCGTTTGCCAGCCAACCTCGCCTACTGGTGAGCTCCCAGAGGACCCACCATGACAACAAAGTGGACAGTTCCCAAGAAGTACTATCTAAGGTTGTCCTTTGACCTCTATGTGCATTTGTGCACTCTCATGTGCACCTGCGTGCACACACACACACACACCCCAAAAAATCTCCTAACCTATCTTGTGTTGATTGAAAGTTAGAAAGCTTTTTCTAGGTCAAGAAAAAGTAGGCTAGCTTTGATAGCACCAGACTTCTTGTGAGGGCATTGTAACCTAAAAGAGAAAACAAGAAATGACAGTCTTAAATAGCTGCGCCCTACCAAGTTCTGATGCAGTTTTCTGAGCATGATATGTGTACCCATGTCCTTTCTCTGTCCAGTCTTCCTCATGCATTATTAAGATGATACCTAAAGATTACTTGCTCTATAGAATCACAAATTTGTTTGGAATAAAGATGTTTAGTAGATTCTTAGCTGCATTCTTGTGAAAAGATGTTTAATTTTTTTCTATTACAGAGAGACAAGTGAAGACCATCGTGAAACATCACGACCGACGCATCAGGAAATCAAATATTAAAAACGCTGATGACGCCTAACATTGGCTACAGTGAAGGTGATCCAGACGTCTGATACTGCTGTGTCTGTACGATGGTAAGAGCAGGCTGGACCACAGTTATAATATTTTAAAGAACCGATCGTGCACTTATAGGACTCATGATTACACCACTGGCATTTGCCTCATTTAAAAAAAAGTAGCCTTATCAATAATAAAATAGCAGAATAACTCCTCTAGTATCTTAAAATAGCTGAGTGGTTAAAAAATAGAACCCTTGGCCAGCAAATGGCTTAGGGAGCAGAAGTGCTTACAGTAGGAGACTTATGGCCTGAGTTTGATTCCCGGAACAAACATGGAAGGAGAGCACTTACTCCTCAAAGTTTTCCTCTGACCCCTACATGTGTCATTACCCTCTGCCCCCAACACACATATACCCCACTCCTTCACACAGTAATAATAATATGATGGCCCATAAAATTAAAAAACTGGGCAGCATATCCATACCGATAAAAAAAGGCATGGAGTCTTAAGGTTTCCATTGCTGTGAAAAGACACCAGGACCAAGATAACTCTTATAGAGGACAGCATTTAATTGGGGCTGGATTACTGGTTCAGAGGTTCAGTCCATTATCATCTTGGCAGGAAGCATGACAGTGTGCAGGCAGGCCTGGTGTTAGAAAAGGAGCTGAGAGTTCTACATCCTGTTCCAAAGGCAAACAGGAGAAGGCTAACTTCCAGGAAGCTAGGAAGAGGCTTTCAAAGTCCACCCCAATAGTGACACACTTCCTCCAACAAGACCACACCCACCCCAACAAGGCCACACCTCCTAATAGCACCATTCCCTGGGCAAGCATATTCAAACCACCAGAGACTGTAAAGTGACTCTTTGGGTGGCTGGTTATCCCAAAAATTAGCCTAATATTAAAAGGTCCCAACTGAGCTTCTGAGCAGTACTCTTCCTTGGAAGAATGTAATTTTATTAAAGGCACATTCACAAACACTGAAATGTATGTAACCAATTACAGAAGTAGTTTGACATTAACCTACTTTTTAAACATATAAATATGTTATAAAATAAACATTCACATCTGTTTCTTGGGGCTAAAAAAGGTTTATTGAACAAATAAAAAAGATCCTGATAGCTTATACTCATTAATTCTAGGTATGTATTAGTCTTTAAAAATAGAATTAGAGAATAGGCTGATGACTATTAGGAGTGAACTTTTTAAACTGGTATGATGGACAGGAAAGTATGTGAAATTATAAAAAGGTAACCAAAGTTACCATCACGTGTGCAAACATAGAATGGATATTTAAATAACTAAATAAAAGTACGCAAATAAATGTTCATAACACCGCTGGATTTTAACAATGTCAATAGGTTGCTTCGATGCCAAACTCCTGACTGTGACATTGTACAAGAGCGATGCTCAATCGTACATCAAAGGAAAACAGAATAAAGATTTGCATGATATGATTTCTTGTAGAAACTTGTGAATCTCAGAACTCTTGAGCATAATTAAAAATTAAACCCATTCCGCAGAGGAAAATCTATAGCAATGTTAGATCAAAATAACATACAAGAATTAATGTGTGATTCTACACTTAAGGCACAATGTTATAATGCCCAGTTTACAGATGGAGACCCGGCACCTAAATCTTAGCTTGGCATCTTTTGTAAGCCACCTAAGCTTAGAAATGCCATCTGTTGGAGATAAACAAAAAGGCTGCAATTTAATCCAGTTATACTCTAGGCCACACACTGACCTGAATCTCTATAACTTGGGCTTTTGTTCCATCTTCACAGGCAATGGAAGAAAATTCTGGCTCCAGCTTAGTCTTAGAGCTTTGCACCAGATAATAATAGAAATATCGGCTAATTGATGGGGCTGCTTCTTCACGTTTCCGGGTAACTAACTCATGATAGACGTTTGGTCTTTGAAATCCAGAAGCATTTGTGAGAAGCCTCTTGAAGCAATGTTGCTCTCAAAGCCTTATCTAGATTCCTTAGGAGTCGTTTGTGTTTTATGTGGGGAAGTGAGAAACTCTGCCTTAAACCCGTCTTCCAATTTCTTGGGTCAAAAATGAAGTGCAAAAGAGAGAGAAGGGCTTAAAAGTGCAGGGCAGAGATGAATTCATAGAATCATTCTCCTTTAGAGACTGAGGAAACCATGGGAACGCAGTTCGTGGAACTGAGGCATTGTTGGTGAGTTTATGCTCTGGAGTGCAGAAGATGTAGGAGGCACAGGATTCTGATGGATTCTAGGTACTGCAAGAGCGCTTTATGAAAGCCTGACATTAAAATACACACTTTAAAATGTCTTATTTATGTTTTTCTTCATGTAAATGCATGTTTTGCCTGCATGTATGCACCATGCCCATGTAGTGCCCAAGAGGTCCAGAGAAGGGGGGATACTCTCCGCACTAGAATTTCAGACTGTGATGCACCATGTCTTTGCTGGGAACTAATCCCAGGTCCTCTGCAAGAACATGTTTCTATCTCCATTAAATATGTATCTTTTTAGGGGTTGGGGATTTAGCTCAATGGTAGAGCGCTTGCCTAGGAAGTGCAAGGCCCTGGGTTTGGTCCCCAGCTCCGAAAAAAAAGAACCAAAAAAAAAATATGTATCTTTTTAAAAATCAAGCTACCTGAAATTTGGGTAATGAATGGAAGGAGAAAGGCCACAGCAAATATAAATACTTCTGAATAGCCCTGAGACTGAACTGATACAGAAATAGGAGATAAGATTTCTGTACTTAGAGATATTTAGGAATAGTTTAACTTGGCTCTCAAATCCACATCTTTTTGGTTACTAGTCAAATGGAAAGAAATCTTTTAAGATTTTTGCAAACCAATGCAGTGATTCTAATTTTTAAACCCTGCTTCTCATACCAATGTTTCTACCCCCTACCCCCCAAGACAGGGTTTTTCTGTGTATCCTGGAACTCATTCTGTAGACCAGACTGACCTCCAATTCAGACATCTGCCTTCCCTTGCCTCCCCAGTGCTGAGATTAAAGGTGTGCACCATTACTGACTGCCCAATGTGTTCTTATATGTTACTTTGGGCTTACATTTAAGGATATTAAAAATAGCAAATATTTAGAATATCATGCCAAAGATAGTATTTGTTGAATAGTTCTGAAGAATTCGTATTTTATTTAGTACTCTAGGGATTTTATTTTTGCGTACCAGACCAATGAAATGAGGATGTATGCTTGGACCACAGCATAAAAGCATTTATAAACATACCCTTGCTTACTGTTATTTTATATTGTGCCAGTGCTGGAATAGGAACGTTAAGGAACAAGCCTATGAGGTTTATTGATAGGACTGGCGATTAACTCAGTGTAGAGTACACACTTGCCCAGTTACATACACCGTTCTCTGCTGCAAATAAAGAAAAGAAAAATTGGCTGATAAGCTACTGTGAGGATGGTCAATTGTTTTCTACAAGATATAAAATCCCCCCCTGCTCATTTGTGGACCACAGAGAGTGGAGAATAGTAATGGTGTCCAGATTTTGGAGAGAGTATACTGGGGAGAAGGTACGGAGAGAAGCATTAGACGGGAGGACCCAAGCACAGCTGGAGAGAAGGAGCGTTTTCTGGTTTCCCATAGTGTAGTAGCTTAGTTAATGTTTCAAAACAACTCAGTGTACAAAGTCTTCCGACACAGAAATGATTACTGTTGGAGGAGACCAAAGTATCTGCCACATTGACTATATCCTTACACATTGCATACACATGTCAAAGGGTCATAGTTTTCCCCATACATATGTACATACATACATACATATGCCCCATACATAGAGTACATCATGCCTCTAGACACAAATGAAAATTTTAACTGCTCTCAGTAAAATCAGTGAATTTCTCTAAAATAGTTGTGATTTCATTTTATGAGCTCTGAGCATATTTTTATTCCTCATGACATCTTACGCCTCTTCTGTCAAATGTACAGATTTTATAGAATAATTTTAATAGTTATATGACTTTTTCCCAAGCAAAGAAGATTGAGTCTGTTTGGCGAGGATTTCTCAGCCCTCATTTTTCAGACAGAAATGTCAAAGGACAGAAATGATTCTATGTGAGCATGGCCATTTGGCCTCTGGACTCGTCACACTGTGAGTACGGTATGGTTAGTTTCTTATCTATTAGGGCAAAATTAGGAGCAGTCAGAGACCAGCAGCCAAAAGTAATGAGCGTCTCAGCCCTGCAGGAGATATTATCTGAGTGGCGTACCACATCAGGCACTGTGGAAGCAAGCTGATAGCTACATCTCTAAAATGTCTTCAGTCCCTGAGGAAACACGTTTCCTGTTCTTTAGGAAAATCTTGGCAATGTCCTTAACTGATTTCAGGTCTCCTTTACGGGGACACAAACAATTCTTGACAACTGGCATAATGTAAATAATCTGTGTTTGTTCTATGGTTGTTTTGGAAGCACTCTACTTTGTAGTGGCATACCTAGCATAACAGGCCTCTGTGAACACAACTGAAGCGTTTCTCCTCTTGCTTACAAATCTATTTTTCGACTCGATGGTTTAGGGTAGTAGAAAAATAATGTGGATTTAATAGCCAATAAGAGGTCATTTGTGTTAGATATCTGGAACAAAAATTGTAATAAGGTTAAGTGGCTGTTAGTTTAAAAGGGTCACAGGGCATGCTCAATCCATCAACTACACGTCCTTAGCTTTGATTCATCCTCTAAAAACACTGAGATTGTTTTTCATCCCCTCTGAATGGAAAAATTATCAAGGTAAGTGGAGTAGATTAGGACAGTGTTCACTTGATGTTGTGGTATAAACTAATTTGGATAGATATCTAGTCTTCCAATTGATTCAACAAAGCAAGAAGAACTAGAGGCTGAGGGGGACAGGATCATTAAATAAAACACTGCTCATGAAAGCATGAAGACTGTGGTCTGTGTTGCCAGGTACTTACATAAATACTGGGCAGGCATGGTGGCCTTCCTACAATTCCAGTGCTTAGTAAACAGAGACAAAGCATCCCTGAGGAAACTGCTAGCTAGAAGGACTGAATCAGTTCAAGTGAGAAACCCTGCTCAATGAATAAGGCAGAAGAAAACATACCAAAAACAAAAACAAAGCCTCAACTTGATGTTAATATTGGGCCACTGTTTATATACAAGTGTATGCCCACATGTGTACAAACATACATACACAAATACACACATGGACACATGCAAAACTATGAAAAGATAAAAACTCAGACAATGGTTAAAGATCTCTAGACATCCCCTGTAAAAGAAATTCAGCATGAAGTATTCATACAGTTTTGGAATTAGAGATTGTTTTGGGATTTCTGATAAAAGTTACGGACAATTTTTCCTGAAAATGTGTAACAGAAATAGAAAAACCCCAAATTACAATTCATATGGAGGTCAAAACAATCCTGAGGAAGAAAGCTAGATATAAGTACCACACCTGACCTCAAGTCATATGAGTAGTAGCAAAAAGCCCCAGCACAGACCTGATCCCAAAACAAGCACATGTCAACGAAATGGAATAAAGGACACACACACAAACCCATGCAGCAGTGGACACATACATCCCTACAAAGACATCAAAAAGGCACATAGGAAAAAAGAAAACTCCAACGAATAATATTGACAAAACAAGGTTTCCAGGCAGAAGAATGAAGCTGGCTGCTATATCCTCTTGTATGAAACTCAGCTCCAGATGGATGAAAGACCTTACAGTAAGACCAGAAACTATGAAACTGTTAGAGGGAACATAGGGAATACACTTCAACCTCAGCACAGACAAGGACTTTGTGAAAAGAACTCTAACAGCTCACAAAATACTACAGAGAATTGATGAGGTTAAAAAGCTCAGCACTGCTGAAGTAACAAGTGAGTTACGAGGAAGCTGGCTGAATGGGAGAATGCCCTTGCTCATGATGTGGGATTAAATCTACAACACAAAAAGAAATGAAAGCACTGAAAACGGGGAAGCAAACAATGCCATCAATAAATAAACTAGTGAGACAGAGTTCTCAAAGGATAAAGTACAAATGGTAATGAACACGTGATCCTTCTCAGAGGCATTCAAAATTAATCAGAGATGGAGATTAAAACTGCATTGACATTCTTTCTCAGCTCAGCCAAACCTGCAATCCTCAAAAACAAACAAACAAACAAACAAACAAACAAACAAACAAACAAAAACTATAAAAAAACCCAAAAAACAATTAATAACAAGTGCTAATGAGCATGCAGAGAAAAGGGAGCCTTTACCATGTCTATGGGAAAATCCAGCCACTGTGGAACGAGATCTTCCTGATGCCCCAGCTGTATCCCTCCCAGGTATTTACTGGAAGGAGTTTAAAGCAGCACATAATCATACATCAGTGTTTACTGCACCCCTACTTGGGAAAGCTAGGGAACTGATCCAGTGTCTGTCAGCACAGCAACAGGCACAGAAAGTGTGCTTTGTATACACCAGGGGATATTTCTTGGCCATAAAAGAAAATTGAGTAATTTTCTACAGAATGGATATAACTGGAGCTAATCATATTTAGAAAATTGAACTCAGAAATATGACTGTTTCTTTCATATGTGGATCATAGGTTGTACATAGGAATATTAAAAAGGCATGTATGTGTATGTGACATGACAGTTGATATAGAACCACCTTGAGGAACCTGGCCCTGCTGGGATCCCGAGGGTAGGAGCATCCTGTCTTCTTTTCCCTCTTGGGTTGATAAGAAACACAAGACTGGAAGTGTTTGGAGGGGACCAAGAAGAGATGAATGAGCTTCGAACTACCCTGTCAGCCCGCAGAGCAAGAGGAGGATTGCTTGTATGGGGGCTTGAAGGTCTACCCCTACCCTGAAGGGAGAATCAGTGAGAGGAGCAGAGTCCTCCCCAACCTACGGTGAAGCATACTGATTGCAGTTTGGGTTAATAACGTCATATGATAATGATTGTTCAGATGTAACAGAAGAGACTAGTAGGATGGGAAGTACAAAGTCACTTAACCAAAACCCAGAATAGCTAGAATGAAGAGTTTCAAAAGGTATCCTTAAGAGTGGCAGCCAGAGCTCACCAAGGACCCGACTAGTACTGCCACATTGCAAATGCCAAGTGCAAGGTACAGAGAGCAAAGAAGCTGCCCGAAGTCCATTGGCTGCCATGTAGTGAGACAGGTGTTTAAACTCAAGCCAAACAAGATAGTGAGCAGCACAGCACTTACAGAGCTCAGGTTGCTCTGCGGTACCTGGGCTTAGGAAGCAAGTTTCTGGCTCTCTAGGCCTGAGGTGGGTCATTCCGGAAGCACAGTGTGCAGAGTGCAAGATCTCATGGTGTTTTCTACTTCCAACATTCCATGAGAAGCTAACATCCTCAAATACACAAGGGGTATTTTTCATTAAATACTTTATTTTATACAGAGCAACCCAATTTGCATATTAAAATTTAAAAAGAATATCACTTTTTCTAAAGCAGTCAAGGCAATGCTTGAAGTTAAGTTACTACTTATACCTAATTCCTATTTTGCTGATCATCAGTGGGTATAAACACTGCCTCAAAGAAGTAACACATATTGCATTCTTTGGAAATGCAAAAATTGTTCTTGATACTTTAATACCCAGAAAGTTGAATTCACAGATCCACCACAGGGAAAACAAAACAAACTATAGTAGAGTTGAAGATAGAAGAGAAATTATTTTGTAGTCTCTTTCAGGACCCACACGTTCTTTTGTCTATGTTTGACATGAATGTCATAACTCATGTTTGACAGATGTAATAAAATTGAAGTTTTCTCAAACTGGCATATTGCTTTCTCATTGAAGAACACAATTTTAGCTATAATATATATCATGGAAAAATATTGTGTCAATTCAAAGAATTTAAGTTCTTTTGTAGCTGAACACTTGTGTACTTTTTAAGCAAATGAGCAGTATTAGAGTTAGACAAAGTAAAACTCAGTGTAAAGGGGTTTATTATTCATTCTTTGGAATTTGATTATATTCTTTTCATTCCTCACCTCCTCCAGACTCTTTCTACTTTTCTACGGTGTGAAGAAGCTTTTAAATATCTAAATGGCATAGATGTTGGCTTAAGTCAATAGAGCAATATCTCTAGCATTTGATAAATCTCTATGATACTGATATTGGAAATATTGTTTCAGCTTTCTAATCATCTAAGCATAGGATAAAGAAATATATAGCATAGCAAAGGACTAACCACATGCTAATAGTAACATCTGATTGCATGTTAGTGACCATGATACTAGGCCAGTGCTCTACCACTGACGTAATCCAAGCCCCCTATGGTCTCACTGAGTTCCCGGGCTGGCCTTGAATTTACTGTGTAGCCTGGTCTCCCTTCAGTATCCTGAGTCAGAAATCCTGAGCACATACTTAACTTCCTTATGTTGGAGAAGTAGCTTGGGGCTAGAACACTGGCTTGGCACAACGATGGTACTTTGCTTCATTGTCTCTGTGATAAAAACAAAGCAAAAACCAAAACTAATCTAAAGGAACTTGGAGAACAAAGTGTCCATTTGACTAAAAGGCTTTAGAAAGCCAAGAGGTTGGAGGGTGGGAGTTGAAGCAGAGGCCCAAGAAGAATACTGCTTCCTGGCTTGCTTCACCTGACTTGTTGTAGCTTTCTTATACTGCCAAAACCTACTTACTCAGGGATGGCATCACCCACTGTGGGTTGGGCTCTTAACTGTTTGACGTTTGTATCTAGGGATAGTAAACAGAGATCAAGTCCAGGAAACTAGGAAGGGCATCAAGGGATTAGATAAAAAGACTCTAGAAAGGGAATGGGCGAAGACAATAGAGCAACATGAAAGAAGGAGGGTTGGATGTGACCAGGTACAGTGGGCAGAGAAGGGCAAGGAGATGAATGTTAATTCTTAGGAGATTATCATGCAAAATGAAATATGTATTAAAATTCTGCGTGGTGGGGGCTCACAGAGCCTGGGCCACCAACCAGGGAGCATGCAGGAGCTGAAGCTAGACACCTTACACATCGGGGGCAATTATGGCAGCTTGGTCTTCATGTGGGACCCTAAAAAATGGATCAAGGGACTCTGTTGCATGCCATCAGATCCCTTCCCCTACCTAGACTGCCTGGTTGGGCCTCAGTGGGAGAGATGTGCCTAGTCCTGCTGGGACTAGATGGCCTAGGGTGGGGTGGTACCCAAGGGTAGTTCCCCTGAGGAGAAGAGGAGGGTATAGTGGAAGTGGAGGGGGCTTGATTGAGATTTAAAGATAATAAAGCAAACAAACAAACAAAAAAAGAATGCTTATGATTTGTATCCCAAACACACACAAAAAGTTGATACTTGCTGACTCAGTTTAATTAAAAAATGTTAAATGAATTTTGAAATGGGATTAGGCGGCAGAATTTCCAGTAATTTCTTAAGTGGCTCTAAACATATTTCTGCACTTTACATTTTGTATTAGGTATTTATGCAAAGTGGCATCTTCTACAGTGATGGTCATAAAAGTAAAAATGTTCATCGGTTCTAAAAAAGAATCCCACGTGGAAATCTTTTACTTTGTAAGCTAATTACAAAAGAATTTAATAGATTCATAGAGTCGCCAACTTCTCCTCTGTCTCAATGTCTTCTACAGCTATTGGATCAAAACCAGCTATCTGACAGTGTGTGTGTGTGTGTGTGTGTGTGTGTGTGTGTGTGTGTGTGTGTGTGTGTGGTGTGTGTGTGTGTTCATAGCTCTTGCCTTAAACCATAAGAAACATGCTGCCAAGTCTTCATAATTAAACCCCCTTTCCACCTGTGCTTTTGACAGAACTTCTCTCTTTGGATTGAAATTTTAACAAGATGAAGCTGTTCTGAAATAATGGGCTTACTTCATGCTCCTGTTGCCATATTTAGCTTTGCTTAAGATATTTTGAGCAGTAGCTGTGCTTTATCTGAATTTGCCCAACAGCCAGAAACTTATACTCTTTTTATAGGTAAAGTTGCCGTGAAATAAAGAATACTTCAGAAGGCCATTAAAACATAAAAAACAAAAAACTTTAAAAAAAAAGTGCGCATTTATATCGGAACAGGTGTTCTAAGTTCATTCAGTCTAAATATATCTTTTTTTTAATCCTTTAAGCTGTTCTTTGATCTCATTTTCTCTGAGCACTCTCTCCGCTCACCCTGACGACACAAGTCTATTGAGCTTACTTTCTTATCCTTGTTGCTCTTGAACCTAATGGAAAAGGTGAGGTTTGAGATCCCCTTCCACGCTCAAGTTTCTGGCGCTGATCCAAGGCTCCCTCCATAGTGTTGTGGGATGGAGTGCGCTGCAGAAGGACCCCCAGATTGACCTGCAATTTCGGCATCGATGCTGGTCGGCACCGGGCCATCTTTATGTTGCTGAGTCTGCTTTCTAGCCCCACAAATGCGAGCTATAAATTCGAGGACTTCAGAGACGTCTTCTTGTCACTGAGTATTTCTCCGATTCTTCTGTACAGTCAGGCATGCAAACTCAGTGTCAAAGCCAGCATTCCTTATTGTGGGTTGTTTTCACCAACAACACAGCCTCATTTCCTTGAGAAAATGTGACTGATATACCGAGGCATTGTCACTAGTCTGGCTGACGAGACAATCTTTTCAGCTGTTAACAGTCTGGCCTGACTGTACCTCTGACCTGTGCTCTCCCCAGTCTAGGCTGACTTTGCTATGGCCCCGATGTTTGCCTGGATGCGAGTAGCGACAGACCGCAATTCCACTGTCCGTTTGCTGAAGACCTAGACTAGTAGAGGGTGTGTGCTGCAGGAGGAACATGCGGTTTTGAGGCAGAACCCCTTTTGCTAACTTAGGTTTTTATAGATCAGAACCTAAAGAGGCGAGGTGCGGTGGGGTGCGGTGCAGGACTGCGACTAGAGTCGAAGAAGAAGCACAGAAGGCCTTTTCTCTCGTCTCCATTTTAAAATTCCTTGTGAAGAAACATGCTGCTATCCCCAAAGGTGCCATTTCCAGCCAGGCAGGTGTTGGAGACTGGATAGTAAATCCTACCTGTACAAGAGAGAAGTTAGGAGAGTGTGGGTGACCTCGAAGCAGGTTGAGAAAAGCAATAAACAAAAATAAACGTCAGAATCCCAGATCTTCAGATTCTGAAGTAGGCAGTTGGCTATTCTGAAATAGACGGTGGCCCAGTCTTCAATAGGCTGTGACGTGCTAGCCAGTAGATGTCTACTCTTTCTGTCAACACAATTTTGTGATGGCCACTGTAACATCCCCCAGTGTGGGTGGATAACATGGATGGCCAACTTGACAGGACCTACAAGCACCTTAGAGCCAAGACTTTGGGTCTTCCTTAAAGGGATTTCTAGGCTAGGTTAATTGAGGCAGGGAGACCTACCCTGAATGTGGGCAGCACAAGTCCATGAGCTGGCATTTCTGCATGGCACTGCAGACGTTACACAGCCTGTCGCTCCCGCCACCATCCTAGCCCACTGTGATGGCTATGCCCTGACTGAGCCAAAATAAATTCTTTCTTCCCACCCTTGCTTTTGTCAAGTATTGTAGCAACAAGAGGATAACTAGTACATAGTACAAATGTTTAATTTTCTTCTTTCCTAGTTGTTGTTTGTGAGCTAATATATATATATATATATATATATATATGTATATACTTATATACGTATATATATGTGCACTGTTTGAGAACAAAGTAAAGAAAGACAGAAAAATCAAGAAGAACTCCTGCTAAACAGTGGCTTAGTGGCTGAACATCCTCACAGGCTAATTGTGTTTGTGTGTGTGTGTGTGTGTGTGTGTGTGTGTGTGTGTGTGTGTGCTTCCTGGAATAATTTAGCTCCAGAACAACTCTGAACTGCTTTTCTTTAGCAGTTCTTGGTGACCATGAATAACAAGCATTTCCCTTTGGTCTTATTTTGACTTTTATTACTGTAGAGAAAATCATCCCACAGTTCTCAAAATTTTACATTATTGTAACTAAGTTTTGGGGAAAAAATATTGTTTCCCAAGCAGAAATCAGTGGTGTCTTCGAAAAAAAAAGCCATTTCAATGTATTGTTTGATGTTTTTCTCAAGCTCTTGCTTAAAGTGTGAAAATGTTCCTATGGCCCTGGTAATGTTTCTTAAAGTTTTTATTAGAACCAAAAAATGTAGAAATCTACTGCGTGGGAAAAGCTAGCTTTGTAAAAATAGCTGATCTTTGGTAGATGTAGTTGTGCGGTTTCTAGATAATATTTCTAGGCCTTCTAACATGGTTACTGGAGAACCATACTTTCTCAAAGTGGATCCTTGTTTTGCATTGTTCTCTGTTTTCTCAAATAAACAGAGCTTATATATTTGAAAATGGTCAGAGCTGGTTTAAAAATGTACAGACTCTATTTCAGAAAAACAATGCCTATTGTCTGACTCGCGCTGCCATTATTATATTTTAATATTTGTCGTACAGTAGCAGGGACTTGGTTGCACTGTTTAGTCATTTCATCTTTATATTCTAGAAAGAAAAAAAAACCTATTCATTTGGATAAGTCCACATATGTGGTTGAGAAGATGGTTATAATGAAGTTGATGGGTCTAACTCTGAAAAAAAAATAGATCGCCTGTCTAGGAAATTAAAAATATTTCAAGGACTATTAATGCCTACTTGCCTATGCAGTAGCAGTTATCATGAAATCCTATGAAAGGTTAGCTTGAGAGTTCCATTAACAGAAGCATCTCAGCCTAGTAAATGCTATTAATTTCAAGGAAGCAGCCCAGGCACTACAGAAGGTGGACTCTGAAGCCAATAAAACTCACGCGTGACTTGACCTCATTGTCTCTACCTGTGTAACCATTAGCAAGAGCTATTTGCGCTTAGATCGAAGTTTATAATGATGATCTTGTAGTTCAGGCAGATTCATTTTTGGCTTTCTTATATCTTAAAGGGAATAAGTGAGATAATTCATAAAAACATGCCCTGCGGCAACTAGCACGTAACAGACACAAAAAGGGTTTAGTCCTATTCCACTAATGTTTAAGCCTTCATTCTAGAGCAATTTACTTGCCATGCTTGCCACATTCCTTGCCTCATTCTGCAGATACAGTCTGCATTCCCTTTACTGGCTTTTTGATTAGGGCAAGTAGACAAACGACTGTTTTTATAGAAATGCCCATTTATCTGAAGGTAACCTTTCAAGACACCCTGGTTGTGTATCTATGCACTGAGTTGAAACATTCCTTCTTGGAAGGCAGTCTATTTAAGAACCAGTGTCTTCCACACTTGCACTGTGTCACACAAAATAAAACAAACAAACAAAAAAACCAAAAACAAAAAAAAACAACAAAACAAAGCTGAGGCAGGACTAGGCTTTGGATGCAGTTTCTGTCTTCAAAGCCCGTATCCCGGAGCCTTTCTGTGACCTTCATCAGGGCTCATGCTTAACTGAAAGAGCAGTTGAAGGAAACAGAGGCAGATAGCCACAGCCAAACATCGGACGGAATTCAGGGAGTCTTGTAGAAGAGTCGGGGCGGGGAGGGATAGATGGACCTGAAAGGTATAGGAACACCAAAAGAAGACCACAGTCAACTAACAGGGACTCTTGGGGGCTTCCAGAATCTGAACCACCCACCAAAGAACAAGCATGGGCTAGACCTAGGGACCCCCGCCCGTATGTAGCTTGGTCTTCGAGCGAGTCCCTAAACAACTGGAGTGGAGGCTATCCCTGATTTTGGCCTATGGATCCTGAGCCCTTAACGAGGCAGCCTTGTTTGGCTTCAGTGGGAGAGGATGCACCTAGTAGAAGAGAGAATTGATGTACCATGTGGTAGGTTATTTCTATATCGCTGTTGGTGAAATCAGCCAATTTAAGCCAGATTCGATTATATTAAAGGCAGTTTATTGTGAATTCACTGGCCCCAAGGACCAAGGTCAGGGAAGTCTCCCTGAGGAAACCTTGGGGTGGGGGGGGGCGTAGGGAGGGAGAGAGAAGGAGAGAAATGAGCATGCAGGCAGGGAGAGAAGAGGAGACCAAAATGTCTGGATTACATAAGGAGGAGTCTCTAGGAGAATGGAAAGCCAGCCCCTGGGTTGGAAAGTTCAGGGTTGGAGGCAGGGTATGCCAAGTAGGGACTGAGGGATACCGGAAGAACTTGAAGCTAGGTCTGTTTGGGGGCTGGAGAGATGGCTCAGCGGTTAAGAGCACCCGACTGCTCTTCCAGAGGTCCTGAGTTCAATTCCCAGCGACCACATGGTGGCTCACAACCATCTGTAAACAGATCCGATTCCCTCTTCTGGTGTATCTGAAGATAGCTACAGTGTACTTATATATAATAAATGAATAAATAAATCTTTAAAAAAAATAAAATACGTACCCCAGTCCCGGGTCCAGGATCTGAAACTAAACACAAGGGTAAGGTGATTCCCAGTGGGGGACTCTCTTTCTCAGAATAGAAGGGGGTGGGGGGTGGGAGTGGTGCTCTGTGAGGGGGGAGGGAAGGAGAGGGGAGGAAAGGGAAGAGAAGTGACTTCGATCTGGATGGAACCCCCGCCCCCACTCCCGAAATATTCTGTAAGCAAATGAAATTTACAAGGCTCAGAAAGTAAACAAAAATCTTAAGCTTCCGAAGCTCCTAAATTTAGAGGAAACACAATGTCCCCTCAAGCCATTGGGGATGCAGTCCTTTAGGTAACCTTCACTCATACTTCTGTAACTAACCCCAAGAAACTCACTGGTTCCTGTGGTGGTTTGAATAAAAATGGTCCCCTTGGGCTCCCAGGAAGTGGCACTTGTTTGGAGAGCCCTGCATAGCAGAGGTTCCCTTTCAAACCTGGATTAGGCACAAACCGCATTGAAACACCTGTTTTCAAAGAGGACCCTTTACTAAGCAGGGGAGAAGAGTGAGTGGCTGCCTTCTGACTCAGGCGGAAAAGCAGCAGCTCAAGTCCTCGCAGCTGGAATTTTAAAGGGAGGTCTGCGTGAGGATGGCTATATCATGCAGCGGTTATTTTGATTGGGCGTTGTTAATTAGGTGAGCCAAATGGGGGTTTTGATTGGTGAACTTCAATACTTTGAGAGCTGGACCTTGACAATCAAACTCAAGAGGAGGAAGCAGCCAAATAAAGGAATAGACCTGATGGGTAGCTTTAGAAATATAATCTAACTTTTTTTTTTTTTTGCAAGGCAGAGCAAGCCGTATTCTCCGTGTTCAAGCTTACCAGAGTCCCTTCAGCACTATTAGGGAGTGTGGTCTTGTTGGAGCATGTGTGGTCTTGTGAGAGGAAGCATATCACTGGAGGAGGGCTGTGAGTTTCAGCTGCTCAAGCCAGATCCAGTCCCCACCACCTCCTCTCTTCCCCCACACCCCTCAACGCCCCCCCACCTTTCTCTCTTCCTGTTGCCTACTGATCTGCTCAAAGCACCATGTCTGCCTGTATGCTCTCATGCTTCCCGCTATGTCATTAATGGACTAAACCTCTGAATTTGTAAGCTAGCCAATTAAATGTTTTTCTTCATAAGAGTTGCCATGGACATGGTGTCTCTTCACAGCATTAGAAACCCTAACTAAGACAATCCACCAAATTAGATATTGGTTGGTCAGGATTATATTTTAGGTCGGCCATTGGTGCCTTATTTGGGATGAGTAAATTCATTCCTGTCTCTATGGGAGTGAGGAGAAGAGACATTACAGTTATGAAGAGGGTTAGGACGAGAGCAGCAAGATAGAGAGCACTAGGGAACAGACGATGACCTACGCAAAGTGACCAAGTCACAAGAAAGGCAAGGGCTCTGACTATTGGTGGTAGGGCACTTGGTTCCCTGAGAGACTGTTTTCCTTGAGGAACATATGCAAAATATTGTTGCTTTTTCATACATTGTTATTTCTAGTGCAGCTAATGACAGCACACTCAGTTGTGGAAAGGATGTAGGAGATGTGCACCTTGTGGGAGATTTTAGAAGCTTCCACATATTACATAAGGGAGACTACCCTAAACTACCTCATGAGCAGCTAGAGATGAGGTAAGTAAGAAAGACTTCATCTGTGTCTTGGGAGCTATGATAGTTAGCTCTTTGCCATGGTAAAGCTACAAGCTAGACACATACATGTAAAAGCAATGAGAGCGTAGTTCAATCAACAACAAACAAGATACCTGCAAGGCTGTGGGCAAATAGCTAGCACGTAGTTAGGGTCAGCGGCCTGCAAAGCATAATTTAGAGTTGAGCAAAGGGAGTTATCAAGTAGCCTAGCTGGATAGAGAATGTGTGAATGGTGTATAATCATCTTCCTAGTTAGGGATGGGGAATATTTGTTGTGTGGGTCTTCCCAATTGGCTGAACGGCTGACACAGTCAAAGAATCAACCAATTACATAGAAATTAGCCTAGTGCTTATGGTTCCTCTCATAAAGCCTATAACAAAAGATTCTAGCTGTTGAGTTTTATAAAAAGGGATCGAGGCTGTGTTTTGGGGAGAGTGGTATGGTGAGGTAGGAGGGGTCCCTCTGCAGGCCCATTCTGAGGCATCCCTTCCCCCTGAGGTATAGTATAGAATAGAGTTTATTTACAACATGGGAAGGGAAGTTGAGAAGGGAGTAGAGGCAGAGAGAGAGAGAGAGAGGAAGAGAGGGAGAGAGAGAGACACAGAGAGAGAGAGACAGAGAGACAGAGAGAGAGAGACAGAGAGAGAGAGAGACAGAGCGAGAGAGAGAGAGAGAGGAAGAGAGGGAGAGAGAGAGAGACACAGAGAGAGAGAGACAGAGAGACAGAGAGAGAGAGACAGAGAGAGAGAGACAGAGCGAGAGAGAGAGAGAGAGGAAGAAGAAGAGGCTAGGACAGAGGTGGGAAGGGACAAGGGAAGAGAGGGAGAAGGTCAGGGAAAGAAGAGAGGCAAAGAGAAAGGAGAGAGAGAGACAGAGAGAGAGAGACAGAGAGAGAGAGACAGAGAGAGAGACAGAGAGAGAGAAGAGCAGAGAGAGCAAGGAGGGGCCAAAAGCCCCTTTTATAGCAAGCCCGGCCTGTCTGCCTATAGCCAGGTAACTGTGGGTGGAGATAGAAGGATTGCTAACAATGGACCCTGGGCCTCAGTGCATCTTTCCCTTCCCTTGGCGCTTTGCTTACTTCCTGGGGCTCTGATTTCTTCACTAGATATTTTACTCTTTCTTGAAGTTTATGAGACAAGATCCTAGAGCTAGCTCCTGTGTTTTGCACACTAACATGGAAATGGCTCTCCCATCCTGGAAACACTCCCTTCCTCGTGTCTCACTAGGAGAAGTCCTGAATGCCCCGGTAGATGCTGAAAACCTCATATCTAAAAATAGCACCGAGCCATAGCTCTATGATGTGTATTGTCCGTTGGTTGGTCTGCTGTTGCAAACAGGGTCCATCTATGTAGTTCTGCCTGTCTTGGGTCTTGCTATGTACCCTAGGCTGGAGCCCAACTTCCAGATCTTCTTGCCTCTTCCTCTAGGTGCTGGGGTGAACGGTGGATCCACCATGTCTGGCACAATGTATGCTTTATACATGCTTGCAGAAAATCCCCACTTCTTCCATTTTAACACCCACTGTACATATATGCTTTGAGATATGTGACAGCCAAATGCCCTGGATTTCTTTTTCTTCTATTGTTTCCTGAATAGAAACCTTTTTTTCTAGTGAACTCGGCCTACATTTGTCTCCTATAAGTGAACACCTTTTACCTTCCTACTTGTGAAAAGCACTTGATGATGTCACTTGCTACATTTTGAGTGTCTGCATTACCACTCTTGAACTCTGGGGCCATTCTCAAATAGTACTTGATAAGATTTGTAGGAAGCTCTGTGAGTCAGTGATAGTTGATCTTGGGACCTAAGTAGATGGTTGCTAAATGACTAACATGCAGGTAGCATGTGCACTGTGAACATAAGAGACAAACAGATGCTTCAGATCCCAGGGGGACACAATTGGGGACAGCATGAGATTTCATCATGCTAGTCATTTATTTATTTATTTATTTTTATTGACTGTTTTATTTGCATTTCAAATGTTGTCTCCTTCTCCTCCGCAAACTCCCCATCCTATCTCCCCTCCCGTTTGCCTCTAAGACAGTGTTACCCCCCCAATACCCACCCATCCACTCCCAGTTCACCCCTCTCTAGCATCCCCCTAAACTCGGGCATCAAGCCTCCACAGGACCAAGGGTGCGAGATAAGGCCATCCTTTGCTACACATGCAGTTGGAGCCATGGGTCCCACCATGTGTACTCTTTGCTTGGTGGTTTAGTCCCTGGGAGCTCTTGGGTGTCTGGTTAGTTGATATTATTGTTCTTCCTATGAAGTTGCAAACCCCTTCAGTTCCTTCAGTCCTTCTCCTAACATTTCCATTGGGGTCCTCATGCTCAGTCCAATGGTTGGCTGTGCGTATATACATCTGTATTGGTCAGGATCTGGCAAAGCCTCTTAAAGGCTAGCCATACCGGGTTCCTATTAGCAATCACTTCTTGGCATCAGCAATAGTGTTGGTGTTTGGTGTCAAGTGCCATGCAATATAAAATTTATGAATTATCTAGCACATCCAATTCCGCTATTTTATAGTTTGGAGTTAGAGTTTAACTGAAAAGTGTGCCTTGAAGCCTGTGTGTAGGGGAGGAGAGCTGTAACACGAAAGCGTAACTTAGAGTGTCACAGCCTGGACAGCTGACACAGACATCACAAACAGAGAGGACTGATGTTTTAGGTGGCCGACCGCAGAAATTTCTTCCCCTTGTACAGTATTGCAGAAATATTTCCTGATCTTTTTAAAACCTATATAAGACTCCCTGTGGTAAGGTACCTAAGAATAGATTATGTGCTTCTAAAATCTTCTGTGGTTTCTTCAGGCTTTTGAGGGTGCTGTTTAAGAATTATTGTAGCTCTTATCCTCAAAGCAGAGAAGTTAACTCATTTCCAGAACTGCCAGGACATTTTAAGGGAGCCCTGGGTGGTTTTATCTAGCTATAAATTCAAGCAGTTTTGATGTGTCCTGTGGGTTTTGGCTCTTGGGGTTGAATTCTCATTCTTCCTCAGGCATGAGATTACCTTGTACAAAATACTAGTTCTTTCTTCCTCCCTTCCCTTCTCTTTCTTCTTCCTTGCTCTTCATTTCTTCTTCCTTCTTTCTATCCTTCCTTTTTTTTTAGAGTCAGGGTCTCACTATGTAGACCTGGCTGGCCTTGAACTCATAGAGATCTGCATCCTGCCTCTGCCTCCTAATCTGCTGGAATTAAAGGCATGCATCACTAGCACAAACACTGGGAGCTTCAATATATCAGTTTCTTCCCAGATGGAAAGAAAGGAAGAAAAACCAGAGTTCATTTTGTAGAAAATCATGAAGAGTAAGGGAGAGAGGACATGTAAAAGATTTGACAGCTGTCAGTGGACGAAAGAACTCGAGTTGCTGCTGCAGACATCTGAAGAGATCCTAGGCCTCTCTCCTTCCTGCAAAGTTAGTGTTCTATTTGGTGATCCATGACCCCAAAATAGTACTTAACTCTCCTGGGAGAGAAAGACAAGTGAAAGTGTTGGGAAGAACGCCTGTTTGTTATTGTTTTTCTCTTTCCTGGATGGTGAAAGGTGAGTGATTTCGAGCTCAGATGGGATGAGAGGCTGGTTTTCTAGTTCCATTGTTAGGACAGCTTTATTTTCTGTGTGCTCAGTGATAATGCTCTCATTTGGTGTGCAAATACGTTTTAGTTCTGACATAATGTGCTCCAGGCTTTATGACCGAAACTGTTGCCATGCTGCCTGTAATTTAATTTCTTTTTTATATTTTAATATGAATCCATCGGTTTAATCCTTGAATCAGCTTCTTCTTTCGAAAAGACTCATGAGAACCAGCCAGAGCTAAGTAACAGAGCTTCCCTGCAAAGGGGCAAGGTCTAGGAAAGGGAGATGTGCTGTCCACAGAAATAATAACAGGCACCCAACACAGGAAGTGGTAGGAGGTAATTCATACTAAAATAAACATGCTGCTTAATTAAAACTCTGATTGCCATGCCTAGTCGGCACGGTCTCTATTGTTATTCCAACAGCTGTTCTTGCCACCCTCCCATTTCTAGAGGTTGTTGTATGAAATGGTTCATTTTGCTAACAACTCCTTACCTTATGACTACAGGAAAAACATGGGTCCTAAACATACACATATGTGTGTGCACTCACATATACACTTCTATACATCCACACAGATATATATACACATGCACACATATATGTGTACATACACAAACTCATGTACACATGCTAACCTGCACATATGCCTACGCCCACTCCCCACCTACTCAAACACACATCAGGAAATCAAACTCAGATGCCATCTTTTTCAATTACCTCAGATTCCTGTTATGGTCTAATTTAGTAGTAATACAAACTTCAGGGGAGATTTTCTGCTTAAGTAAGCTTTTCAATAGCATGAGCTATAAAGATGCAAACACAAAAGTGTGCAGCAGTCAATGAAAATTATAGCAAACTCTTATGAAAGAACACCTAATAACATTGCTATACCATGGGCAGAGTCTCTCCCACTGTCCTTCACTCCAAATGTCCCTTTATTTCTTGCTTCAGGAAAAGACTTGATTTCACAATGGTTATTTTCTACATAGTCTCCCAGATCTGTTCACATCCTTAGTTTGTTATTTGTGTGTGTGTGTGTGTGTGTGTGTGTGTGTCTGTGTGTGTGTGTGAAATTTATGAGTAGAATCCTGTAGAATATCACTATATGTCCTGACTTATTTTTGCTTAATGGCATCTGTGGAAGATTTTGGAGTAAAGCCAGGATTTATTTTGTTTTACGGCCATTAACTGTTTCAATGTACGAAATGTCATAAATTATTTATCCCTTTTACTATCTCTGGCTATCTGCAGCATTTTTAGTTTGGGATAATTAGGAGTAACAAGGCCACAGACATTCTCTTCTACATAATACATTCTGGTCCACATGCATGAGCTCAATGAGTTCTATTTTGGGGTTTAAATTGTGGGATGACAAGATGTGCATGTCTTCAACTTCCCCAGCTGATTCCAAACTGCTCTCCCAAATGGCTTAGGCAATTGACACTCCTAGCTGTGTGTTCAACGCACACTGTTCTCAACTTGCCCATGCCTTACAGATCTGTAATGGTTTTCAGTC
Organism: Rattus norvegicus; assembly: GCF_021556685.1. NCBI lineage: Eukaryota > Metazoa > Chordata > Mammalia > Rodentia > Muridae > Rattus > Rattus norvegicus. The sequence goes on from NC_141549.1 coordinate 29,096,875, forward strand.
TGCTTGTGGTTTGTTTCACATACATAGAAATGGTTCCTTTTCCTTTTTTTTTTTTTTTTGCAGAGTTCTAGCTCAAATATTTCCACAGACTTTGGTTCTAGGGTTCCTTCCTTTCTTGTGCTAGTATTTGAATAATCTCTTTCCTACTGCACTGGCATGTAGTTTTAAAACCTGTCCCCCAGGTCTGGGCCTTGCATGCTCACTGTACCTTGATGTCTTTGGATGAATGAGCCCTTACTGCAGTTATTCACAATGTGTTCACATTTACCATTTTGTGTTTTAAATGTGCACATTAGCTACTTGTCTTGTTACTGTGACAAAGGACCAAAGAAGACAGGAAGGGATTATTTTGGTTCATAGTTCGAGGGTGAGAGGGAAATCATGGCTGCAGGAACTTGGATCAGTTAGTCACACTCATCTTCTGTCAGGAGGTAGAGACCCTGGTGTCAGAATGTTGAAACTCAGCCCCTTGGCTCCTTTTCAAACTCCAGCTATAGAATGGTTTGTTTGCCTGCAGGGAGTGTCTCCCCACCAAGCTGATCTAGTCTAGAAACAGACATGCCCAGAGGTCTGTCTCCATAGTGACTAACCATCATAAACTGGAAGCACTTTTTTTGTTTATTTGTTTGTATTTTTGGTTTTTGAAACTAGGTTTCTCTGTGTAGCTCTGGCTCTCCTGCAACTTACTCTGTAGAGTAGGCTGGCCTTGAACTCACAGAGATCTGCTTCCCTCTGCCTCCCAAGTGCTGGGATTAAAGGCATGCACCACCATCGCTAAGCTGGAAGCAGTTTTACAGCAATGAAACATTATTTTACATATAATAAAGAAGTCCCCTCCTAACCCCAAGTTCCTGAATATAAGATCTAATAGTGTCTACAAAATTTTTTACTATTTTGTCTTTTATGTTAAATTTATAGCCTACCTGAAACCTTTATAATCTAAGGATGTAGTTTATTTCTTTTTATTTTTCTTTCTGTCTCCATGTTTTCACATAGGTACTTGCATTTAAAGATTGCATCTTACTCATTTTCCATAATATGTCAATAATAATAATGACAGAAGTGTGATATTTTAAATCTTTTGTTTTATAGGTTCAGATATACTCACTGGAAACATGCATCTGCTTTTGAACTCAGCCTCTGTAGTGGTCCCAAATGGGTTTTTCTTTGTTTTCTTTTTTTTTCTATTTCTGCACAAATATTATCTTAGGTCTCTGTGGTTTAGATTGCTTACATTGTTTTAAGTGAGTATGCTCTATAGAATATTGAAAGTATTGCAAGATAACAAAATCTAGCACTGTTCTCCTCAGCTTCATAATTATGAAGGATAAAGTTGATGATCAGATCCTGCATAGAATTTTTAAATGTAGATAAGCCATGTCATTCTGTTAAAATGTGATAAGCGTGTCTTGATAATTCTCCAGTTTGAGAAGCTAATTTGTGATAAAGAATTAAAAGATGAGGTGTGGCACTACAGCTCGGTTAGTAGACTGCTTGCCTAATTAATCAGTTATTTCCTCATTATTATAACCAAACGCCCAACGAGAAGAAGGATGTACAGTTGGATTACAGTTAGAAGAAGTTAGAATACAGTTTAGGCAGGGATATAGCCCATGATAACAGATAAAGCATGCCATTGATTCTGTAGACTTCCTGCCTACAGAGTAGAAAGAAATGAAGGCTAAGATGTAGAATCCCCAGGGCCCACGCCTAGTGACTCACTTCTTCCAGCGAGGGTCTATAACCCAAAAGTCCACAACCTTCCACCCCAACTCTCCCAGCTGGAAACCATGTTTCCAAAGGCATACATTTGTGGGGGCTTGTTTCACAGATTTAAACCACAACACTCAGCCTGCATGAAGCCTGACACTGCATAAAGAGAATGTGGTCGAGCATACCTATGATCCTAGAATTGGGAAGGGAAAGCCAAGAGAATCTGAAGTTCAAGATCATTCTTAGCTTGGTGTCAATATGCTCTTGCTGTGAAGAGACACTATAGCCCAGGCAACTCTTAGAAGAGAAAGCATTTTACTGTGGCTTGCTTTCAGTTCCAGAGTTTTTGCCCATTATCATCATGGTGGGAGGCATGGTGGTCCACAGGCAGACATGGTGCTATGGTAGCTGAGAGCTCTACATTTGGAGCTGCAGGCAGCAGAAAGACGCAGCCTGGCTTGGGCTGTTGAAACCTCAAAGCCCTCTCTTTCAGTGAAATACTTTTCCCAAAAAAAGCCCACACCTACTCTTTTTAAATTTGGTTATTTTATTTATTTACATTCCAAATGCTATCCCTCTTCCTGGTTTGCCCTCTCCAACCCCTTATCCAATCCCCATATTCCCCGCTTCTATTAGGGTGCTTCCCCACCCACCCACCCACCCATTCCTGCCTCACTGCCCAAGCATTCCCCTACACTGGAGCACCAAGCCTCCTCTTAAAAAGGCCACAACTTTTAATTTTTCTCAAGTAATGCCATTCTCTGATGAGTAAGAATTCAAATATATGAGGCTACTGTGGTGGTTGGGGGTGGGGAGGTACTTTTATTCAAAGCACTGGGCCTAGAAACCCTGCTCCTTCCCCCAAAGAATCAGATTGGGAAACAGTGGTTCTTAAGCAAACACATTTTGAAATCTTTCAATAATCACATAAAGTTGTTTAGTCCCAAATTTGTTTAAAATATGGGCCAGACATGGATATTTATATGTAGTTCCAGTCATAATTTATGCATGACCCAGAGCCAAGAAGTTAATTTTAATTTCCAGATCCAGCATCAATTTTCTGATAACTTTGCATATACTTCTTAAATTTTCAGTGTCCTCAATTACAAAATAGAATGGATAACATATGCTTAATGAGTTTTAAAGACTCATTAAATAATAAAGCTCATTCCATTTCTCTTCTATAATCTTAGTTTACTAAGTATAAATTGGGAGCTAATATTGGGAAGATATATTGAAAGTGTCTAAACATAGGAATGTTTATGAAACAGTAAACAATATTTAAATACAAGACATTTTATGGTAAAAATTTAAATATAATTTCATATTTTAATTATGATCTGTTTTGTTATTTTTAGTGTGTGTGTGTGTGTGTGTGTGTGTGTCTGTCTGTGTCTGTGTCTGTGTCTGTGT